>NC_091201.1:1841288-1868333 GCF_040958095.1 Procambarus clarkii
GGTTGATCAGGTATTCTTTGGAGGTGTTTATCCAGTTCTCTCTTGAACACTATGAGGGGTCGGCCAGTTATGTCCCTTATGTGTAGTGGAAGCGTGTTGAACAGTCTCGGGCCTCTGATGTTGATAGTTCTCTCTTGAACACTGTGAGGGGTCGGCCAGTTATGTCCCTTATGTGTAGTGGAAGCGTGTTGAACAGTCTCGGGCCTCTGATGTTGATAGTTCTCTCTTGAACACTATGAGGGGTCGGCCAGTTATGTCCCTTATGTGTAGTGGAAGCGTGTTGAACAGTCTCGGGCCTCTGATGTTGATAGTTCTCTCTTGAACACTGTGAGGGGTCGGCCAGTTATGTCCCTTATGTGTAGTGGAAGCGTGTTGAACAGTCTCGGGCCTCTGACGTTGATAGTTCTCTCTTGAACACTGTGAGGGGTCGGCCAGTTATGTCCCTTATGTGTAGTGGAAGCGTGTTGAACAGTCTCGGATCTCTGATGTTGATAGTTCTCTCTTGAACACTGTGAGGGGTCGGCCAGTTATGCCCCTTATGTGTAGTGGAAGCGTGTCGAACAGTCTCGGGCCTCTGATGTTGATAGTTCTCTCTTGAACACTGTGAGGGGTCGGCCAGTTATGTCCCTTATGTGTAGTGGAAGCGTGTTGAACAGTCTCGGGCCTCTGATGTTGATAGAGTTCTCTCTCAGAGTACCTGTTGCACCTCTGCTCTTCAACGGGGGTATTCTGCACATCCTGCCATGCCTTCTGGTCTCATGTGGTGTTATTTCTGTGTGCAGGTTTGGGACCAGCCCCTCTAATATTTTCCACGTGCAAATTATTATGTATCTCTCCCGCCTGCGCTCCAGAGAATACAGATTTAGGCTCTTTAGTCGGTCCCAATAGTTTAGATGTTTTACTGAGTGGATTCTATCAGTAAAGGATCTCTGCACGCTCTCCAGGTCAGCAATTTCTCCAGCTTTGAAAGGGGCTGTCATTGTGCAGCAGTACTCCACTCTAGAGAGCACTAGCGTCTTGAAAAGTATCATTGGTATAGCATCTCTAGTGTGAAAAGTTCTTGTTATCCAACCTGCTATCCATCCACCCTAAGCAGAAACTGCATTACCACGTGTATAATATACACGTGGAAAATACTGGAGGGACAGGTCCCAAATCTACACAGTAAAATAACAACATACTGGAGTGAACGATATGGAAGAAAATGCAGAATAGAACCAGAGAAGAACAGAGGTGCCATAGGCACAATCAGAGAACACTGTATAAACATCAGAGGTCCGCGGTTGTTCAACGTCCTCCCAGCGAGCATAAGAAATATTGCCGGAACAACCGTGGACATCTTCAAGAGAAAACTAGATAGTTTCCTCCAAGGAGTGCCGGACCATCCGGGCTGTGGTGGGTATGTGGGCCTGCGGGCCGCTCCAAGCAACAGCCTGGTGGACCAACCGGGCTGTGGTGGGTATGTGGGCCTGCGGGCCGCTCCAAGCAACAGCCTGGTGGACCAACCGGGCTGTGGTGGGTATGTGGGCCTGCGGGCCGCTCCAAGCAACAGCCTGGTGGACCAACCGGGCTGCGGAGGGTATGTGGGCCTGCGGGCCGCTCCAAGCAACAGCCTGGTGGACCAACCAGGCTGTGGTGGGTATGTGGGCCTGCGGGCCGCTCCAAGCAACAGCCTGGTGGACCAAGTTATCACAAGTCGAGCCTGGACCCAGGCTGGGTTCTGGAAGTAGAAGAACTCTTGAGACCCTCTGCAGGTAAGCTCCAGGTAACAGCCACCAACAGAACGCTCACTTTCTAATTCAATTGAAGCTGGTTTTGTGCAGTATAACTTTCCGCACAGAAGTCATAAAAGCCCAACCGGCTCTCAAATATTCATTCTAATTGGGGCTATAAAACCACCCCATTTCATACGATGTGGGACTGCAGTGCTGCCCTAGATGGAGATGGGAGTCTATAAAGAGGGGCCCCTTCCGCTACCTGGGGTCCAGCAGGGGGGGGGGATGAACCTGGGGGGGGGGATGAACCTGGGGGGGGGAGATGAACCTGGGGGGGGAGATGAACCGGGGGGGGGAGATGAACCTGGGGGGGGGGAGATGAACCTGGGGGGGGGGGAGATGAACCTGGGGGGGGGGGGAGATGAACCTGGGGGGGGAGATGAACCTGGAAAAGGGGGGGACATATGTGTGCTGCCCAACATGTGCCAGGGACCCCAGCGCGGACACTACCCCCAGGGTAGTCACCATCAGGGGTCATCAGTAGTCAGGGAGCCGGTCGGCCGAGCGGACAGCACGCTGGACTTGTGATCCTGTGGTCCCGGGTTCGATCCCAGGCGCCGGCGAGAAACAATAGGCAGAGTTTCTTTCACCCTATGCCCCCTGTTACCTAGCAGTAAAATAGGTACCTGGGTGTTAGTCAGCTGTCACGGGCTGCTTCTTGGGGGTGGAGGCCTGGTCGAGGACCGGGCCGCTGGGACACTAAAGCCCCGAAATCATCTCAAGATAACCTCAATAAGAAACCATAACTACAGTAGTGCCAGACCCCCCAGCCTCCACCACCATCAAGGCGGCGGGTTACTTACTAGCCGTGGAGGAGAAAGGTCACTCTTCCTCCCTCGGCGCCTACACTCACCCCTCACCCCTCCTGACCCCTCACCCCCAGATGACCCTCCCCCGCGTCTCTCCACCCCCGGGGAGGGAGAGAGGTGCTGGAGGCCACTTTCACACCTCACCACACGTGACCTCGGCCCCCCACACACACCGCTCACACCCTCACTACACCCCCTCACATGTTCCTTTTTTTTGGGGGGGGGGGGAGTAAAGAGGAAGGAGAGGCATAGGTGAAGGGAAGTATAGAAGTGGGAAATACAGTGAGAGGTATGAAAGCAGGCGGGCTGTCCGCCTTGCTGACACCATGTGTGGGTGTTGGCAGCTAAGCTAAGCTGGCTCCCTCTTGTCAGGGAGCTGTGAGTGTGTGAGAGGTTCTTCACATGTGTTTCACCATATATGGATGTCTATAGATGAACACTGTGTAGCATTCATATATACACACACGTTCCCCTGGCGCTGCCTGTAATAACCTCCCACAGGCAGGGGGGGGTAGGGAGGGGGGAGGGGGGGAGGGGGAGGAGACAGGGACACAGGTCCTGGAACACCCTACAAGAGAGCCTCGAACGACGACCATCTCTAAACACCATAAGGAAGCAGTTAACATCGCACGCCACAAGTGAGGCGAAACCAAACCTGAAACTCTGGTTGGCAACAGTGCCATTGATCAACACACCACCTCGTGATGACTTCGGGGTTCAACGTCCCCGCGGCCCGGTCGCCGACCCGGCCTCCTGGTTGCTGGACTGGTCAACCAGGCTTGGAGAGGAAAACTAGAGTTTTGACTATATTTCTAAAACCACTATACAAGAAGACCCATATGTAAGCTTGGAAGACAGGGAAAAGTTAGGAAGTAAATATCAGCCACCTTAAAGAACACAAGAAAGTAGCCGTCACAACTGCAAGAAAAAATGAATTTCTTGCAAATGAATGCAAGAAATGACAATGACAGGTTGGATAACAAGAACCTTTCACACTAGAGTTGCTATACCGATGATGATACTCTTCAAGACGCTAGTGCTCTCTAGAGTGGAGTACTGCTGCACAATGACAGGTCCTTTCAAAGCTGGAGAAATTGCTGACCTGGAGAGCGTGCAGAGATCCTTTACTGCTAGAATCCACTCAATAAAGCATCTAAACTATTGGGACCGACTAAAGAGCCTAAATCTGTATTCTCTTGAGCGCAGGCGGGAGAGATACATAATAATTTACACGTGGAAAATATTAGAGGGGCTGGTCCCAAACCTGCACACAGAAATAACACCACATGAGACCAGAAGGCATGGCAGGATGTGCAGAATACCCCCGTTGAAGAGCAGAGGTGCAACAGGTACTTTGAGAGAGAACTATCAACATCAGAGGCCCGAGACTGTTCAACACGCTTCCACTACACATAAGGGACATAACTGGCCGACCCCTCACAGTGTTCAAGACAGAACTTGATAAACACCTCCAAAGAATACCTGATCAACCAGGCTGTGACTCATACGTTAGATTGCGTGTCTAACTGCCTCCTTGGCTAAACCACCACCTAGAACGCCTGGTCAGAGACCGGGCCGTTTGGACGTGGATCCTCGGAACTAACTTAAGATAACATCAAGGTAATTGGAGACTCATGTGGCACAGACCAGTAACTAACCTGTAGCCGGGTATAAAAGTTCTATTCTCTAAGTTTTCATCTCTATACTCATCTATAGACATCCATATATGGTGAAACACATGTGAAGAACCTCTCACACACTCACAGCTCCCTGACAAGAGGGAGCCAGCTTAGCTTAGCTGCCAACACCCACACATGGTGTCAGCAAGGCGGACAGCCCGCCTGCTTTCATACCTCTCACTGTATTTCCCACTTCTATACTTCCCTTCACCTATGCCTCTCCTTCCTCTTTACTCCCCCCCCTAAAAAAAATGCTGGCTTTACTACACCACAACTATACACACGATATATATTATGACAATGTTGTTATTGTCAATAATGACACGTGGTATTACTCTTCTATACATGAATAGTGTACTGAACACTTTGTAAACAGCCACGTGCGTTCAATCATTGAGAAATAAAGTTCTTGATATTCATTTGACTAGTCCCTACTCCCAACTGTCAATCAACAGGTGTACAGATTCCTGAGCCTACTGGGCTCTATCATATCTACACTTGAAACTGTGTATGGAGTCAGCCTCCACCACATCACTGCCTAATGCATTCCATCCGTTAACTACTCTGATACTGAAATAATTCTTTCTAACGTCTCTGTGGCTCATGTGGGTACTCAGTTTCCACCTGTGTCCCCTTGTTCGTGTCCCACCAGTGCTGAAGAGTACTGTGTGTACTGTGCATGTGTGTATTCGGTGCAAGACTGCCATGCCCAGACTTGACACACACACCACACACACACACACACACACACACACACACACACACACACACACACACACACACACGGGGCCTGGTAGCCTGGTGGATAGCGCGCAGGATTCGTAATTCTGTGGCGCGGGTTCGATTCCCGCACCAGGCAGAAACAAATGGGCAACGTTTCTTTCACCCTGAATGCCCCTGTTACCTATCTTGAGGTTATCTTGAGATGATTTCGGGGCTTTAGTGTCCCCGCGGCCCGGTCCTCGACCAGGCCTCCACCCCCAGGAAGCAGCCCGTGACAGCTGACTAACACCCAGGTACCAATTTTACTGCTAGGTAACAGGGGAATAGGGTGAAAGAAACTTTGCCCATTGTTTCTCGCCGGCGCCTGGGATCGAACCCAGGACCACAGGATCACAAGTCCAGTGTGCGGTCCGCTCGGCCGACCGGCTCCCCTGTCAATTCCCCTGAGAATTTTGTAGGTGGTTATCATGTCTCCCCTTACTCTTCTGTTTTCCAGGGATGTAAGGTTCAGCTCCTTTAGCCTTTCCTCGTAGCTCATTCCTCTCAGTTCCGGGACGAGCCTGGTGGCATACCGCTGAATCTTCTCTAACTTTGTCTTGTGTTCAACTAGGTATGGACTCCAGGCAGGTGCTGCATACTCCAGGATTGGTCTTACATAAGTGACTGTGTGGTTGGTGAGTGTGTGTGTGTGTGTGTGTGTGTGTGTGTGTGTGTGTGTGTGTGTGTGTGTGTGTGTGTGTGTGTGTGTGTGTGTGTGTGTGTTTACTAGTTGTGTTTACTAGTTGTGTTTACTAGTTGTGTTTTTGCGGGGGTTGAGCTTTGCTCTTTCGGCCCGCCTCTCAACTGTCAATCAACTGTTTACTAACTACTTTTTTTTTCCCCACACCACACACACACACCCCAGGAAGCAGCCCGTGACAGCTGACTAACTCCCAGGTACCTATTTACTGCTAGGTAACAGGGGCACTTAGGGTGAAAGAAACTTTGCCCATTTGTTTCTGCCTCGTGCGGGAATCGAACCCGCGCCACAGAATTACGAGTCCTGCGCGCTATCCACCAGGCTACGAGGCCCCTGTGTGTGTGTGTGTGTGTGTGTGTGTGTGTGTGTGTGTGTGGAGGGAGGGGGTGAGGGGGGGGGGGGGTGAGGGGGGGTGAAGGGGGGTGGGTGAAGGGGGGGTGAAGGGGGGTGAAGGGGGGGTGAGGGGGGGTGAAGGGAGGGTGAGGGGGGAACAAGGTGAAGGAGTGTCTGGAAGACGCTGGGGAAGATGATGGCTGGCACTCCCTGCATTGCAGCTGCTGCACCATCCAGCCTACACGCTACCTCAGGCACACTACACGCTACCCCCCAGGTATGGTGCACGCTACACCCCCCCCCCCAGGTATGGTGCACGCTACACCCCCCCCCCAGGTATGGTGCACGCTACACCCCCAGGTATGGTGCACGCTACCCCCCCAGGTATGGTGCACGCTACACCCCCCCCCCCAGGTATGGTGCACGCTACAACCCCCCCAGGTATGGTGCACGCTACCCCCCCAGGTATGGTGCACGCTACACCCACCCCCCAGGTATGGTGCACGCTACCCCCCCCCCCCCCAGGTATGGTGCACCCCACACGCCACTACACCCCCAGCTACACAAACTACCACACTCCCCCCAGTACCACTACCAAAACAACTCACCCTGGGCCAGGGTGGAGAGGACGGAGAACTACCAAAGCCCACCAGAAGTGACTCACAATATGGGAAATCATTCACACTTGCGAACACACAAGGCCTAAAGTCAAAATCAAGAAATAAAGTTAAGTTCGTAAGTGTGAAAAGAATCACACTCAATATTTGGTGCACTTACAGAAACCCGCACTCAATATTTGGTGCACTTACAGAAACCCGCACTCAATATTTGGTGCACTTACAGAAACCGTGGTGTAGTGGTAAGACACTCGCCTGGCGTTCCGCGAGCGCTGTGTCATGGGTTCGTATCCTGGCCGGGGAGGATTTACTGGGCGCAATTCCTTAACTGTAGCCTCTGTTTAACGCAACAGTAAAATGTGTACTTGGATGAAAAAACGATTCTTCGCGGCAGGGGATCGTATTCCAGGGACCATAGGATTAAGGACTTGCCCGAAACGCTACGCGTACTAGTGGCTGTACAAGAATGTAACAACTCTTGTATATATCTCAAAAAAAAATAAAAAAACCCGCACCAAAGACCACATGGATAGTGAAATCTGGATCCCAAATTATAATTTATATAGATGTGATAGAGAAACTTGGTCAAATGGAGGAGTATCAAATCAAAATGAAAATGTTCATTCAGGTAAAAGTACACACATAATATGCACGTAATATGTAATATGTAATAATATGTAATATGTACATAATATGGATATATAGATGGAGCTAGTACATACAACACCTAAAGCCACTAATACGAACAGCGTTTCGGGCAAAAGTAGGTCTGTATAATAAAGAGGACCTGGTATGCACAGACCTACTAAACTCAACTAATGAAGTGGTAGAGGTACTTGGAATTAAGGTAGAAAAAATAAACCTAATTATTATTCTAATATATAAACCGCCAGATACAACGGTTGAGGAAATCACAGAGCAGATGCACAAAATAGAGAACATACTTGACAACCTAGCAAACCCAGCTCCAGATATTATCTTCCTTGGAGATTTCAATTTACCAAGTCTAAGATGGAGAACGGCAAACACAAATATCATAGCAGGGAACCACCCGGGAAATTACCAACCACAGGTCAGAGAGCAGTTGAGATTCTGTGAAATTCTCGCTCAATCAACAGATTACAGAACCAACTAGGAACGAAAACACGCTGGATCGGATATTCACAAACAATGAAGCTTACAGAGTACAGGAAACCCTCAGACCTACTCATAGAAGGAAAGCAACATGTAAAAGATATAGGAATTATGACATCTGACGACCTGACATTTAGTGAACATAACCGAGCAAATATAGCGGCGGCGGCGGCCAGGACAATGATAGGATGGATTATGAGAACGTTCACATCCAGAGATCCCACAGCAATGTTAATTCTATTTAAATCACTGGTGTTGTCCCGTCTTGAGTACTGCTCGGTACTCACTTCCCCCTTCAGAGCAGGAGAGATCTCTGAATTAGAGGGAATACAGAGAACATATACTGCACGCATAGACACGATAAAACATCTAAACTATTGGGACCGTCTCAAAGCTCTCAAAATGTTCTCTCTGGAAAGGAGACGAGAAAGGTATCAAATAATATATATATGGAAGATACTGGAGGGCCAGGTCCCAAATTTGCACAGTAGAATAACAACATACTGGAGCGAAAGGTACGGAAGGAATAGATCCAGTGAAGAGTAGAGGTGCCAAAGGCACAATCAGAGAACACTGTCTGAACATCAGAGGTCCAGTGAGGAGTAGAGGTGCCATAGGCACAATCAGAGAACACTGTCTGAACATCAGAGGTCCAGTGAGGAGTAGAGGTGCCATAGGCACAATCAGAGAACACTGTCTGAACATCAGAGGTCCAGTGAGGAGTAGAGGTGCCATAGGCACAATCAGAGAACACTGTCTGAACATCAGAGGTCCAGTGAGGAGTAGAGGTGCCATAGGCACAATCAGAGAACACTGTCTGAACATCAGAGGTCCAGTGAGGAGTAGAGGTGCCATAGGCACAATCAGAGAACACTGTCTGAACATCAGAGGTCCAATGAGGAGTAGAGGTGCCATAGGCACAATCAGAGAACACTGAACGTCAGAGGTCCACAGCTGTTCAACACCCTCCCAGCAAGCATTAGAAATATTGCTGGAACAAAGGTGGATGTATTCAAGAGGCACTTAGATAAGTTCTTGCAAGAAGTGCCGGACCAACCTGGCTGTGGTGGGTATGTGGGCCTGCGGGCCGCTCCAAGCAACAGCCTGGTGGACCAAGTTATCACTAGTCTGGCCTGGCCTCAAGCCAGGCTCGGGGAGTAGAAGAACTTCCAGAACCCTCTCCAGGTATGAGGACAAGGAGCTGGGCTATGAGGGCGGTGTTAATCAACGGCTACCACCCACTTGGACACACACACACACACACACACACACACACACACACACACACACACACACACACACACACACAGGGGTGTGGCCGAGTGGACAGCACACTAAACAAGTGATCTTGTGGTCCCGGGTTCGGTCCCGGGCGTCCGGCGAGAAACGATGGGCAGAGTTTCTTTCACCCTATGCCCCTATTACCTAGCAGTAAATAGGTACCTGGGAGTTAATCAGCTGTCACGGGCTGCTTCCTGGGGTGTGTGTGTGGCATGGAAAAAAAAGGTAGTAGTAGAAACAGTTGATTGACAGTTGAGAGGCGGCAAGCACAAGGTGAATACACAGTAAGCAAGATGGAGCTATACCGATGAATCTCAGCAGCATACTTGAGGGGGTTGAGGAGCTAGCGCTCGACACAGAGTACACGTGTAGAGTACACATACACAGGACTCTTGGTACTCACCAGCAACTAACCAAGCACCACACTCACTGGACATACCTGCAAAGAAAACACTTGTATTACTAACAATGAAATAATTGTTAGATCAGAGGGGACAGTCCCAGGCTACAGTATATTTCGCTATATACACACAAATATATTACATTATGTTCTTTGTAAATACACCAGTTAGAGTGTATTTACACTCAAGTCCTAATAGATACAAGTATGAGGCTGGTACCTGGAGTATACCTGCAGAGGGTTTCGACAGTACTTCTACTCCCCTGGTTGATGGGGTTCTGGGAGTTGATCTACTCCCCAAGCCCGGCCCGAGGCCAGGCAAAACTTGTGAGTTTGGTCCACCAGGCTGTTGCTTGGAGCGGCCCGCAGGCCCACATACCCACCACAGCCTGGTTGGTCCACCAGGCTGTTGCTTGGAGCGGCCCGCAGGCCCACATACCCACCACAGCCCGGTTGGTCCACCAGGCTGTTGCTTGGAGCGGCCCGCAGGCCCACATACCCACCACAGCCCGGTTGGTCCACCAGGCTGTTGCTTGGAGCGGCCCGCAGGCCCACATACCCACCACAGCCCGGTTGGTACACCAGGCTGTTGCTTGGAGCGGCCCGCAGGCCCACATACCCACCACAGCCCGGTTGGTCCACCAGGCTGTTGCTTGGAGCGGCCCGCAGGCCCACATACCCACCACAGCCCGGTTGGTCCACCAGGCTGTTGCTTGGAGCGGCCCGCAGGCCCACATACCCACCACAGCCCGGTTGGTCCGGCACTCCTTGGAGGAAACTATCTAGTGTCCTCTTGAAGATGTCCACGGTTGTTCCGGCAATATTTCTTATGCTCGCTGGGAGGACGTTGAACAACCGCGGACCTCTGATGTTTATACAGTGTTCTCTGATTGTGCCTATGGCACCCAGAAATTGAATTGAATTCCAGCAATCATTTCTCCAACTCTCCAGATTGTCTGGGTCGTGTTAGCGTGTTCTACAATCGTCTCTCGTCAAGCACTCTACTGACACACCGGACTCTCCCCCAGCGGGCTGAGGACTAAGGAGAGTCCTTGCACTAGTCCTTGAGGGACTCCTGCTCACCCGGACTCTTGCCTCACTCTCTCACTGGTTAAGGTGCTAACGCCTCACACTGGCCATTTAGGTCCCTTGTGTTGCAGTCTGATGCAGTTGTGGGCAACCCAGTCATAACATCCCTGTGGCGCTGTGGTAGCGGGCGCCCGCCTCGCCTCTCAATATTGGCCGGGTTCGTGCCCACGCGCCCCTTATACACACCAAATATACAACTCAAAACCTATCCCCCCCCCAACACACACACACACAACTCCACCCTACCCCACACACACACACAACTCCACCCTACTCCACACACACACAAACCCCCCCCCCCCCCTCCCACACACCAAATCAAGGAAGGATAATTCTTCTCCCTCTGCGACCTTGAAAGGTTGATAATAGAGGAAGAACGTACACCATCTGCTGCCCCTCTTCCCCCCCCCCCCGCCCCCCACAACACCACCCCCACCACCTGCCCCCGCCGCTACCCCCCTCCCCCCTTCCACACCTGTCACCGGCGCCGCCAAGCCTCACCTGCCAGTAATTATTCTCGCTTTAAATATAATCTCAAGAACCTCAAAATGTGTGTATTGACTTTTTCCTGCAAGAACACCCGGACGCCGCGGCACCACCACCACCACCACCCCCCCCCACCACCACCACCAGCAACACCACCACCACCAGCAACAGCAGCACCACCACCACCACCACCACCACCACAACCACCAGCAGCAGCAGCACCACCACCACCACCACCAGCAGCACCACCACCACCAGCACTACCACCACCACCACCACAACCACCAGCAGCACCACCACCACCACCACACATTAATCACAGCTTCATGTTTACCAACAACACCTGTGACCAGCAGCCTCGACCTAAAAGACCTATTTCGCTTGGCGCTAACTCCAGCCGCTGGCATCACCCCTACACCCGCTCCACCAAGTTCCTTATAGTGCGTCTCCTTGAGCCAAGAGTGGTGACCAGATCACCCCACCTCTGCTCTTCACTGGTTCCTGTGGCACCCCTGCTCTTCACTGGTTCCTGTGGCACCCCTGCTCTTCACTGGTTCCTGTGGCACCCCTGCTCTTCACTGGTTCCTGTGGCACCCCTGCTCTTCACTGGTTCCTGTGGCACCCCTGCTCTTCACTGGTTCCTGTGGCACCCCTGCTCTTCACTGGTTCCTGTGGCACCCCTGCTCTTCACTGGTTCCTGTGGCACCCCTGCTCTTCACTGGTTCCTGTGGCACCCCTGCTCTTCACTGGTTCCTGTGGCACCCCTGCTCTTCACTGGTTCCTGTGGCACCCCTGCTCTTCACTGGTTCCTGTGGCACCCCTGCTCTTCACTGGTTCCTGTGGCACCCCTGCTCTTCACTGGTTCCTGTGGCACCCCTGCTCTTCACTGGTTCCTGTGGCACCCCTGCTCTTCACTGGTTCCTGTGGCACCTCTGTTCTTCACTGGTTCCTGTGGCACCCCTGCTCTTCACTGGTTCCTGTGGCACCCCTGCTCTTCACTGGTTCCTGTGGCACCCCTGCTCTTCACTGGTTCCTGTGGCACCCTTGCTCTTCACTGGTTCTATTCTGCATTTCCTTCCGTACCTTTCGCTCCAGTATGTTGTTATTCTACTGTGCAAATATGGGACCTGGCCCTCTAGTATCTTCCATGTATATATTATTTGATACCTTTCTCGTCTCCTATGAGTACTACTACTAGCTACTGTAAAAAATAACGGCTCACAAATATCCACGTTTTCTATGCATCGGACTCAACAGATTAGGTTAGTAGGTTGGATTTTGACGAAGTGGCAGATGAAGAGAAGGGGCTGCTCTCACAGGATGAAGGAAGCGGCCCAGTAAACTCGCCCTCAGGGACGAAAGTAAACAGTTTACTTCTCACGTAAATGTTTCAGCTTAAAGCACACGGGAATCCACTACACGGAATCGTTAAGAAGTAATCACTTGGCAATCCCTTTCAAGTGTAGATATGATAGAGCCCGGTAGGCTCAGGAACCTGTACACCTGTTGATTGACGGTTGAGAGGCGGGACCAAAGAGCCAGAGCTCAACCCCCGCAAGCACAACTAGGTGAGTACATCATCATAGAGTGGCGCTGGTTCGACGTATAAGCAACGTCTAAACGTCGACGACGTCAATGTCAATATTGCTTCACCGTCATCAATGTTGATGTTGATCCTTGGTGGGAGCAGCGCCACTCTTGTGGTGTGTGCCCACTGGGTATAGTACCCATTGGGTATATTGGGTATAGTACCCACTGGGTATAGTACCCATTGGGTATATTGGGTATAGTACCCACTGGGTATAGTACCCATTGGGTATATTGGGTATAGTACCCACTGGGTATAGTACCCATTGGGTATATTGGGTATAGTACCCACTGGGTATAGTACCCATTGGGTATATTGGGTATAGTACCCACTGGGTATAGTACCCATTGGGTATATTGGGTATAGTACCCACTGGGTATATTGGTTATAGTACCCACTGGGTATATTGGGTATAGTACCCACTGGGTATATTGGTTATAGTACCCACTGGGTATATTGGGTATAGTACCCACTGGGTATATTGGTTATAGTACCCATTGGGTATAGTACCCACTGGGTATATTGGGTATAGTACCCACTGGGTATATTGGGTATAGTACCCACTGGGTATATTGGTTATAGTACCCACTGGGTATATTGGTTATAGTACCCATTGGGTATAGTACCCACTGGGTATATTGGGTATAGTACCCACTGGGTATATTGGGTATAGTACCCACTGGGTATAGTACCCATTGGGTATATTGGGTATAGTACCCACTGGGTATATTGGGTATAGTACCCACTGGGTATAGTACCCACTGGGTATATTGGGTATAGTACCCACTGGGTATATTGGTTATAGTACCCACTGGGTATATTGGTTATAGTACCCACTGGGTATATTGGGTATAGTACCCACTGGGTATATTGGTTATAGTACCCACTGGGTATATTGGGTATAGTACCCACTGGGTATATTGGTTATAGTACCCACTGGGTATATTGGGTATAGTACCCACTGGGTATATTGGTTATAGTACCCACTGGGTATAGTACCCACTGGGTATATTGGTTATAGTACCCACTGGGTATATTGGGTATAGTACCCACTGGGTATATTGGTTATAGTACCCACTGGGTATATTGGGTATAGTACCCACTGGGTATATTGGTTATAGTACCCACTGGGTATATTGGGTATAGTACCCACTGGGTATATTGGGTATAGTACCCACTGGGTATATTGGTTATAGTACCCACTGGGTATATTGGGTATAGTACCCACTGGGTAGTAGGTATAGTACCCACTGGGTATATTTCCTGTCACATCTGAAAAGATTGTACTCTGAGATCCATATTTCACCATCAAGGTAGTCCTTTGTGTGGGTTTCCGTTAGGGCTGCAAACACTGCATTTGCCTCATGAAGGAGACCATCTAAAGTGAACTTTGTTGGATTTGCGTGTTTTTATACCCTGGATGTTGGCAAATATAAATGATGTTATCGTGTTAGTGGAAGTGCTGGATGCCTTACTTGGTGTTAATATCTGAGGCTCTGGTAGGGAGCGTATGAACAAGATTGGCTACACCTGTCTCCAATTATAGATTGGTTACACCAGTCTACACGTCTTCTATACTGAAGTGAACCGCACGTCATCTTAAGCCATAGAAAACAGCTCCCCGGCGCCACCCGGGGGAGTGAGAGCCCACCAGGGGGCGTGGAGCCCACCCGGGGGAGTGAGAGCCCACCCGGGGGCGTGAGAGCCCACCCGGGGGAGTGAGAGCCCACCCGGGGGAGAGAGAGCCCACCCGGGGGAGAGAGAGCCCACCCGGGGGAGAGAGAGCCCACCCGGGGGAGAGAGAGCCCACCCGGGGGAGAGAGAGCCCACCCGGGGGAGAGAGAGCCCACCCGGGGGAGTGAGAGCCCACCCGGGGGAGTGAGAGCCCACCCGGGGGAGTGAGAGCCCACCCGGGGGAGTGAGAGCCCACCCGGGGGAGAGAGAGCCCACCCGGGGGAGTGAGAGCCCACCCTGGGGAGTGAGAGCCCACCCTGGGGAGTGAGAGCCCACCCGGGGGAGTGAGAGCCCACCCGGGGGCGTGAGAGCCCACCCGGGGAAGAGAGAGCCCACCCGGAAGCTTTTCAAAGGGGAAAGTCATCAATTATGAGCAACACCAACACTTTCTTTCATGGCGGCCACTTTCTTTCATAAAACATCTTAGTCAATAACGACCTAACCCGCAAACACCTTTCAGGCTGTGATCTCGAAGTCAACCAGGGGTTTACCTGTAGCAGGTTTCCCGGGTTCTCATGCAGCCTAGCCAGAGGCTAGGTTTATCTGCTGTGAACTTGGTCGATATTCTTGTAAGAACAATTAGTTGAGTGCACTTGAGTGCCTCGCTGAGTGGTAAGAAAAGAGGGTTTAACCAAGCCTATCCTCCCACAAAATTATATGGGTAGACAAAATAAATTAGTTCACACAGTTACTAAACATAATTGTTGTATTTTATAGACAGGCGAAAATGCAGTAAAATAAACTGAAGTGTACTTGAGATATGAGTGTAAACTTGGACGGAATGTACACAAGGGACTAGCAGGCAGGTTGTATAATACACTCAACCCCCGAGCCCGGCGGGTGTAGGGGGGGGAAAGGTTGACTAGCAAGTTTGTGGGCGTGGTGTGTGGGTGTGGGCGTCGGTGTGGGCGTGGGGCGTGGGCGTCGGTGTGGGCGTGGGCGTCGGTGTGGGCGTGGGGTGTGGGCGTGGGGTGTGGGCGTGGGGTGTGGGCGTGGGGTGTGGGCGTGGGGTGTGGGCGTGGGGTGTGGGCGTGGGGTGTGGGCGTGGGGTGTGGGTGTGGGCGTGGGGCGTGGGAGGGACGGAGAGGCAGGTCAGGAGAGAGGAGCTGGAGGTGGACAAAAGTAATAATGAGAGAGGAAGAGGAGAGAGGAGGAGCGGGGGAGACAGAAGAGACCCGGAAGAAAGAATGGTCAGTAGGGAGAGACACACACCAGCCAGGGACACACACACCAGCCAGGGACACACACACCAGCCAGGGACACACACACACACCATCACCTACAGGTAATATAATTACAAAATTGTGAGGCGAGGAGACGCCTATATATAGTGCATGACTCTCGTACTTACCTAATTGCCTAATTGTACTTACCTAATTGTGCTTGCGGGGGTTGAGCTCTGGCTCTTTGGTCCCGCCTCTCAACCGTCAATCAACTGGTGTACAGATTCCTGAGCCTATTGGGCTCTATCATATCTACATTTGAAACTGTGTATGGAGTCAGCCTCCACCACATCACTTCCTAATGCATTCCATTTGCTAACTACTCTGACACTGAAAAAGTTCTTTCTAACGTCTCTGTGGCTCATTTGGGTACTCAGCTTCCACCTGTGTCCCCTTGTTCGCGTCCCACCAGTGTTGAAAAGTTCGTCCTTGTTTACCCGGTCGATACCCCTGAGGATTTTGTAGGTTGTGATCATGTCCCCCCTTACTCTTCTGTCTTCCAGTGTCGTGAGGTGCATTTCCCGCAGCCTTTCCTCATAACTCATGCCTCTTAGTTCTGGGACTAGTCTAGTAGCATACCTTTGGACTTTTTCCAGCTTCGTCTTGTGCTTGACAAGGTACGGGCTCCATGCTGGGGCCGCATACTCCAGGATTGGTCTTACATATGTGGTGTACAAGATTCTGAATGATTCCTTACACAGGTTCCTGAACGCCGTTCTGATGTTAGCCAGCCTCGCATATGCCGCAGACGTTATTCTCTTTATGTGGGCTTCAGGAGACAGGTTTGGTGTGATATCAACTCCTAGATCTTTCTCTCTGTCTGTTTCATTAAGTACTTCATCTCCTATTCTGTATCCTGTGCCTGGCCTCCTGTTTCCACTGCCTAGTTTCATTACTTTGCATTTACTCGGGTTGAACTTCAACAGCCATTTGTTGGACCATTCACTCAGTCTATCCAGGTCATCTTGTAGCCTCCTACTATCATCCTCTGTTTCAATCCTCCTCATAATTTTTGCATCGTCGGCAAACATTGAGAGGAACGAATCTATACCCTCTGGGAGATCATTTACATATACCAGAAACAGTATAGGTCCAAGGACTGACCCCTGCGGGACTCCACTTGTGACGTCTCGCCAATCTGAGACCTCACCCCTCACACAGACTCGTTGTCTCCTGTTGCTTAGGTATTCCTCTATCCACCGGAGTACCTTCCCTCTCACTCCAGCCTGCATCTCCAACTTTCGCACTAGCCTCTTGTGGGGCACTGTATCAAAGGCTTTCTGACAATCCAAAAATATGCAGTCTGCCCACCCTTCTCTTTCTTGCCTTATTTTTGTTGCCTGGTCGTAGAATTCAAGTAACCCTGTGAGGCAGGACCTGCCATCCCTGAACCCATGTTGATGCTGTGTTACAAAGTTCCTTCGCTCCAGATGCTCCACTAGTTTTTTTCGCACAATCTTCTCCATCAGCTTGCATGGTATGCAGGTTAGGGACACTGGCCTGTAGTTCAGTGCCTCCTGTCTATCCCCTTTCTTGTATATCGGGACTACGTTAGCTGCTTTCCAAGTATCTGGCAGTTCCCCTGTTGCCAGTGATTTGTTATACACTATGGAGAGTGGTAGGCTCAGTTCTCTTGCTCCTTCCTTTAGAACCCAAGGGGAGATTCCATCTGGGCCTATAGCCTTCGTCACGTCCAACTCTAGTAAACACTTCCTTACTTCCCCACTGGTAATCTCAAACTCTTCCAGTGGTTCCTGGTTAGCTATTCCCTCACTTACCTCTGGAATTTCTCCTTGTTCTAAGGTGAAGACCTCCTGGAATTTCTTATTCAATTCCTCACACACTTCCTTGTCATTTGTAGTGAATCCTTCCGCCCCTATCCTTAATCTCATAACCTGTTCCTTTACTGTTGTTTTTCTCCTAATGTGGCTATGCAACAATTTAGGCTGAGTCTTTGCCTTGCTTGCGATGTCATTTTCGTATTGTCTTTCTGCCTCTCTTCTCATCCTGACATATTCATTCCTGGCATTCTGGTATCTTTCTCTGCTCTCCAGTGTCCTGTTATTCCTATAGTTTCTCCATGCCCTTTTACTTTGCTGCTTAGCTAGCCTACATCTTTGATTAAACCATGGGTTTCTCATCTTCATTTCTCCGTTTTCCTTTTGGACTGGGACAAACTTGTTTGCTGCGTCCTTGCACTTCTGCGTGATGTAATCCATCATATCTTGGGCCGTCTTTCCCCTGAGCTCTGTTTCCCATGCTATATCTGTTAGGAATTTTCTTATCCCCTCATAGTTTCCCTTTCGGTATGCTAACCTTTTGGTTTCGGTATCCCTCCTCGAGTTCAATAACCCTTCTTCAATCAAGTACTCAAACACCAGTACACTGTGGTCGCTCATTCCTACTGGGTCCTCAAAACCGATTTCTCTTATGTCGGAGTCGTTCAGAGTGAAGACTAGGTCGAGTCTCGCTGGTTCGTCATTGCCTCTCATCCTTGTGGGTTCTCCGACATGCTGCGTTAAAAAGTTGCTTGTCACCACCTCCAATAGTTTGGCTCTCCACGTATCCTCGCCTCCATGCGGCACACACGTGTGTGTGTGTGTGTGTGTGTGTGTGTGTGTGTGTGTGTGTGTGTGTGTGTGTGTGTGTGTGTGTGTGTGTGTGTGTGTGTGTGTGTGTGTGTGTGTGGGTGGGGGGGGGGGGCCGGGCCAGGTGGACGACCCCCTAGTGTACCCCAGACCCCCTGGACGACCCCCTGAGGCTCTGGTCGTTCAGGGGTTTGTTGGTCCACCAGGCTGTTGCTTGGAGCGACACTATAGCCTGGTTGGCCCGGCACTTCTTGCAAGAACATCCCAAGTGTTATCAAGGAGGGAATAAGGTACCCCGGGCTACCACACACACCGTGTCAGCAAGGCGGACAGCCCGCCTGCTATCATAACATCGTGTCAGCAAGGCGGATAGCCCGCCTGCTATCATAACATCGTGTCAGCAAGGCGGACAGCCCGCCTGCTATCATAACATCGTGTCAGCAAGGCGGACAGCCCGCCTGCTATCATAACATCGTGTCAGCAAGGCGGACAGCCCGCCTGCTATTATAACATCGTGTCAGCAAGGCGGACAGCCCGCCTGCTATCATAACATCGTGTCAGCAAGGCGGACAGCCCGCCTGCTATCATAACATCGTGTAAGCAAGGCGGACAGCCCGCCTGCTATCATAACATCGTATCAGCAAGGCGGACAGCCCGCCTGTTATCATAACATCGTGTCAGCAAGGCGGACAGCCCGCCTGCTATCATAACATCGTGTCAGCAAGGCGGACAGCCCGCCTGCTATCATAACTCATTATATTTCCCATTTCCTCAATTTTTTCTTATCGTGTCGACCTCGTATGCCCTTACCTTATCTGTCTGCCTCCCCCCCCTCCCCGCCACCATCTCAATAGAAGGAATGCAAGACTCACTGAGAGGCCCCTGGAGGGATACCCCCCAGTAAACTATCAAGTCTACTGCAGTACATCCCCGCCTCCACCACCCCCACCCCCTCTACTCCCCCCTCTCTATTCCCCCACTACACCTCCGCCCCCCCCCCCCCTCCACTACAGGTACTGTAACAGTACTGGGAAGCGGCACGTGTAAGAGACATGTTGTCCTTTGAAGAGTCATGGTGAAAATCATTACCAATCTATATTTAACTCTTTTAGAACAGCTTCGAATGCAGTGACTCAAAAGGGCCGCTAATGCCAGGGGGCCCAGGAGCTGGAGCCCTGTATGAACAACAACCTTAATCATAAAATCAGGACAACATGCCCAGGCTGGCAAACTGGCCCAATTATACTGCTTCAAGATGTTGCATATACTTGGCAGGGGGCTGCCTTAGTGCCTCCTCGCATTCCTTCAACATCTCGGCGAATACTTCGGTTTGTAGCTTGTTAGTGGTCTGTTTGTTTAGTTCCTAAGTGAGCAATCCTTACCGAGTTAATACCCCCAGGGGTGAGGGGGAGATGGTACCCCCCAGGGGTGAGGGGGAGATGGTACCCCCCCAGGGGTGAGGGGGAGATGGTACCCCCCCAGGGGTGAGGGAGAGATGGTACCCCCCAGGGGTGAGGGGGAGATGGTACCCCCCCAGGGGTGAGGGGGAGATGGTACCCCCCCAGGGGTGAGGGGGAGATGGTACCCCCCCAGGGGTGAGGGGGGAGATAGCACCCCTCAGGGGTGAGGGAGAGATGGTACCCCTCCCCAGGGGTGAGGGGGGAGATAGTACCCCCCAGGGGTGAGGGGGGAGATAGCACCCCCCAGGGGTGAGGGGGAGATGGTACCCCCCCAGGGGTGAGGGGGAGATAGTACCGCCCCAGGGGTGAGGGGGAGATGGTACCCCCCCATGGGTGAGGGGGAGATAGTACCCCCCAGGGGTGAGGGGGAGATGGTACCCCCCCAGGGGTGAGGGGGAGATGGTACCCCCCCAGGGGTGAGGGGGAGGAGTGCCTGGTGGGGGAGTTAACACAAACACTCACCCCACCTCTGCCTCACCTACAACCACTTCCTCACTCTGCAGTAGCGCCAGTGCCACACCCACACCAGTGCCAAGGTGTGGAGACATGACAAAGGCTCGACCTGTCCGTCCCGACACACACCTGACCAGGCCACCACCACTAATTTTGTCCAAACTAATTTTGTCCAAACCATTACTCAAATCATGCTCTCATTAACCTCTTATGGGCCGGGGTGATAAACGTTTATTTTCAGATGAAGGACTCCACACCTGTCTCATTTTGTAACTGGTGTGTGCGTGTGTGCGTGTGTGCGTGCGTGTGTGTGTGTGTGTGTGGGGGGGGGGGGGTTGAGGATAGGGGGTGGACAGATGGGGGGGAACAGATGGGGGGGGGGAGGAGGGTGTTCTTGCGTGTATGTGTGTGCGCGCGTGTGCGTGTGCATGCGTGCGTGTGCGCGTGTGTGTGTGTGTGTGTGTGTGTGTGTGTGTGTGTGTGTGTGTGTGTGTGTGTGTGTGTGTGTGTGTGTGTGTGTGTGTGTGTGTGTGTGTACACCCACACAACACTTGTTACATTCCACACCAACACACTAAACACACCGATACACTCCACACTTGAGTGCAAGACACTCCTTAATCCACTTCCCAGGACCCCCTAAGTCCAGTCACTATCCCAAGTCACTATCCTAGGTCACTATCCCAAGTCACTATCCTAGGTCACTATCCCAAGTCACTATCCCAAGTCACTATCCACCCATACACTATAACAAAACTAAGCCCAAAACTCAGACCCACTCAGCCAGGTGAGTCTAAATACATGTTGGGTTCATTTTAGCGACTTATTTTCCGTGGGTTCGTATCCCAGTGTGGTCACCTAACACAGGTTACCCAAGTGTGGCCATGGGAGAGTAAGGTCCAGGTCCTCATACTTTCACTACACACTAGGGGTAGGCACTGTCATCCCCCCCCCCCTACATGTGCCCAAAAGGTGCGATCCAAGCTGCAGGCTTGCTGGGTTAGGCCCCTGGCACTATCTCGCACACTATATATACCTCACTGTCATAATATATTCCTCTCTCATGCCCCCCCTCTCTCGCTCTCTCGCTCTCTCTCGCTCTGTCATTGGGTACCTGCTTGTACCTGTAACTTGTCTTCATGTATCTTGTAGTGCTGCCAGCACCTGTAGCCTTGGTGCCACCTGGTGCCAGCACCTGTAGCCCTGGTGCCAGCACCTGTAGCCCTGGTGCCACCTGCTGCCAGCACCTGTAGCCCTGGTGCCACCTGGTGCCAGCACCTGTAGCCCTGGTGCCAGCACCTGTAGCCCTGGTGCCACCTGCTGCCAGCACCTGTAGCCTTGGTGCCACCTGGTGCCAGCACCTGTAGCCCTGGTGCCAGCACCTGTAGCCCTGGTGCCACCTGCTGCCAGCACCTGTAGCCTTGGTGCCACCTGGTGCCAGCACCTGTAGCCTTGGTGCCACCTGGTGCCAGCACCTGTAGCCTTGGTGCCACCTGGTGCCAGCACCTGTAGCCTTGGTGCCACCTGGTGCCAGCACCTGTAGCCTTGGTGCCACCTGGTGCCAGCACCTGTAGCCTTGGTGCCACCTGGTGCCAGCACCTGTAGCCTTGGTGCCACCTGGTGCCAGCACCTGTAGCCTTGGTGCCACCTGCTGCCAGCACCTGTAGTCTTGGTGCCACCTGCTGCCAGCACCTGTAGCCTTGGTGCCACCTGGTGCCAGCACCTGTAGCCTTGGTGCCACCTGATGCCAGCACCTGTAGCCTTGGTGCCACCTGGTGCCAGCACCTGTAGCCTTGGTGCCACCTGGTGCCAGTACCTGTAGCCTTGGTGCCACCTGGTGCCAGCACCTGTAGCCCTGGTGCCACCTGGTGCCAGCACCTGTAGCCCTGGTGCCACCTGGTGCCAGCACCTGTAGCCTTGGTGCCACCTGGTGCCAGCACCTGTAGCCCTGGTGCCACCTGGTGCCAGCACCTGTAGCCATGGTGCCACCTGGTGCCAGCACCTGTAGCCTTGGTGCCACCTGCTGCCAGCACCTGTAGCCTTGGTGCCACCTGGTGCCAGCACCTGTAGCCTTGGTGCCACCTGGTGCCAGCACCTGTAGCCTTGGTGCCACCTGGTGCCAGCACCTGTAGCCCTAGTGCCACCTGCTGCCAGCACCTGTAGCCCTGGTGCCACCTGCCAGCACCTGTAGCCTTGGTGCCACCTGCTGCCAGCACCTGTAGCCCTGGTGCCACCTGGTGCCAGCACCTGTAGCCTTGGTGCCACCTGGTGCCAGCACCTGTAGCCTTGGTGCCACCTGGTGCCAGCACCTGTAGCCTTGGTGCCACCTGGTGCCAGCACCTGTAGCCTTGGTGCCACCTGGTGCCAGCACCTGTAGCCTTGGTGCCACCTGGTGCCAGCACCTGTAGCCTTGGTGCCACCTGGTGCCAGCACCTGTAGCCTTGGTGCCACCTGGTGCCAGCACCTGTAGCCTTGGTGCCACCTGGTGCCAGCACCTGTAGCCTTGGTGCCACCTGGTGCCAGCACCTGTAGCCCTGGTGCCACCTGGTGCCCGCACCTGTAGCCCTGGTGCCACCTGGTGCCAGCACCTGTAGCCCTGGTACCACCTGGTGCCAGCACCTGTAGCCCTGGTGCCACCTGGTGCCAGCACCTGTAGCCCAGGTGCCACCTGGTGCCAGCACCTGTAGCCCAGGTGCCACCTGGTGCCAGCACCTGTAGCCCAGGTGCCACCTGGTGCCAGCACCTGTAGCCCAGGTGCCACCTGGTGCCAGCACCTGTAGCCCAGGTGCCACCTGGTGCCAGGGGACCGGAAATGAAGTGCCATGTTGTAACATCCTCGTCTCACCGCCCACCTCTTCCCTTGGCACTTACCCCCCCCCCCCTGACTCAACACCCTATGTTTACCTATCAGTAGTTACCTATCAGTGTCTACTGGGAGGTGAGGTGTAGCTCCTGGTGCCCCGCCTACTGGTCCTCTGGTGCCTGTTGGGTCATAGCTTAACTATCCTGACCCTCAAATTCTTTGTCGAATCTGATCTTAAATTGTGGATGGAGGTGGCTTCTATATCCTCTATCCTCGGTTGGTGGAGGTGGCTTCTATATCCTCTACCCTCGGTGGGTGGAGGTGGTGGTAGGATGACGGGGGGGGGGGACTGGTGCAGGTGTTGACTAGTGCCAAATATGTGCCAAGGATGCCAAATGCAACAGACGGAACACCTCCCACACCCACACCTCTCTCTGCACCCCCTACTTATAGTTACTCTCATACACACACACACACACAGGGGATCTGGTGGCTGAGTGGACAGCGCGCGGGACTCTTAATCCTGTGGCCAGGGTTCGATTCCCGGCGCCGGAAGAGACAAATAGGGCAGAGTTTCTTTTACTCTGATGCGCCTGTTACCTATCTTGAGGTTATCGTGAGATGATTTCGGGGCTTAGCGTCCCCGCGGCTCGGTCCTCGACCAGACCGCCTTTTTGTTACCCCCCCCCCCCTCCAGGAAGCAGCCAGTAGCAGCTGTCTAACCCCCCAGGTACCTATATACTGCATCAACAGGGCAGGGTAACAGGGGCATCAGGGTGAAAGCAACTGTCCATTTGTCTCCTCCACCGGGGATCGAACCCGGAACCTCAGACCTACAAATCCGAAGCGCTGTCCACTCAGCTGTCAGGCGCTCTAGCAGTAAATAGGTACCTGGGAGTTAGACAGCTGCTACGGGCTGCTTCCTGTGTGTGTGTACTCGGCTATTTGTACTCACTTATTTGTGCTTCCGGGGGTTGAGCTCTGGCTCTTTGGTCCCATGTGTGTGTGTGTACTCACCTATATGAGTACACACACACACACACACACACACACACACACACACACACACACACACACACACACACACACACACACACACACACACACACACACACACACACACACCATACTCAATTTCAAATGTAGATATGACAGAGCCCAGTAGCCTCAGGAATCTGTACACCAGTTGATTGACAGGTGAGAGGCGGGACCAAAGAGACAGAGCTCAACCCCCGCAAGTACAAATAGGTGAACACAGACACACACACGCACCAACCAACACGCTCTGCTCAAAGAATATCATTTATACCCCAAACATCACACCAAACTGCGCCTCAAGTACCCACCCTCTACCTCTCAACAACCACCGGCCCGCGATGACCACCAGTTCGTCCAGCTAGACACGTTCGAATCTCAGAGTGACCGCACGGATGGCCACTCCTGTGTTCGAAATATACGAACGAACATTCAGATGGATGCTCATGCATTCCCCCCCCCCCCCATGTGACTGTTAGGTAAACCGTTCAACGTAAACCATGCAAAAGCGGCACCGTGATCCACCGAGCTGTGACGAGCATGTCAGCCGTGCAGCAGTTACCTCTAACAGCCTCGTTGGGTAGACAACCAACTACTGGAGGGTTAGTTAGGCGCGCACCCGCGGGCATGCTTACCCCGTTATCAACAGGTAGAAATGGTAGGGGGGGGGGGCGATGGTGCTAGTCCACCCCCACACACCTCCCCCCCCCACACACCCTAAACCCCTCCCCCACACACCCTAAACCCCTCCCCCACACACCCTGTCTCCCACACTCACTGCTCAACTAAGCAAAGCACTAACTCACCTAACAGCCAATTCTTAGCCACGTTAAGTCCGCAGGAAACAGCGCCCCCTCCCCCCCCCCCCTTCAGGTTACTACAGCAGGTACTACAACAAGGTACTAATACAACGCACCACTACAATATACACCTACTAACAACCATTACGTCGGTCTAATGTCCATTTAGTAAACTATCACGGGCTAGGTCGCAATACAATCTGTATTTGATAGCCTAGCCTCTAAGACGCAACTGTTGAAGTCAAGACAGGTGTCTTATATCTGGCTCAACAGGTGTCTTATATCTGGCTCAACAGGTGTCTTATATCTGGCTCAACAGGTGTCTTATATCTGGCTCAACAGGTGTCTTATATCTGGCTCAACAGGTGTCTTATATCTGGCTCAACAGGTGTCTTATATCTGGCTCAACAGGTGTCTTATATCTGGCTCAACAGGTGTCTTATATCTGGCTCAACAGGTGTCTTATATCTGGCTCAACAGGTGTCTTATATCTGGCTCAACAGGTGTCTTATATCTGGCTCAACAGGTGTCTTATATCTGGCTCAACAGGTGTCTTATATCTGGCTCAACAGGTGTCTTATATCTGGCTCAACAGGTGTCTTATAATGTTTTATTGAGTGGATTCTGGCAGTGAAGGATCTCTGGTCGCTCTCCAGGTCTCACGCCATAATTCCCAGATGATTTACGTGTCTTTTCCCACTGTGAGTAGCGCTGATTGTGCTTCGTATTTCGATAAAGTTTTTCAGTTACGCCTCACCTAAGAACAGTGGAATTTATCACTGTTAAACATCATATTGGTGTCTGCTGCCCTGTTGAAGACATGTAACTTTGGCTTGCAGTTTTTCAGTGTCTTCAACAGGTAATATTCAGGCCGATTTCTGTGTCGTATGAAAAAAAAATCCGAAGTTGTGACTTGTATTTTTGTCTATATCTGATAAGAGTGAGAAAAAGCAGTGGTGCAAGGACTGTGCCCTGAGGTACAGAGCTCTCCACTGTATACGAACTAGATTTAGTATGGCTGTTACCCTTTGCCTTCAGTTTGAGATGAACGAGTTGTTTGTGAGTGAATCACAGCAATCCTCACAGCTGTGTATGGAGAAACCTGGTGTTTACATCCATAGCAAACAGGTACAGCTTAACACGCCTGAGACTTATGCTGCCCCAAACATATCGCAGAAAATTCCATTGATGAAAAGACAGGTTAAATGTTAATATATTAACTAATGAGCTATGGCCTGGCATAGGTGGGTGTGAGTGCGTGGGGGATGGGCGTGCATGGGACTGTGTGGGCGTGAGTGGAAGTGTATAGAGGATGGGCGTGCGTGGGAGGGGGGGGGGGGAAAGTGTGGGGCGGTGCGTGGGGGGGGGGGGGGGGTTGGACGTGTACTCACATAGTTGTGCTTGCGGAGGTTGAGTCCGGCTCTTTGGTCCCGCCTCTCAGCTGCCAATCAACTGGCGTACAGATTCCTGAGCCTACTGGACCCTATCATACCCCTACACTTAAAACTGTGGTTGGAGTCAGCCTCCACACATCACTGCCTAATGCATTCCGTGTAAGGGCAGCAGCACTCCCGGTTGCAATTCTTTTTACACATGTCGTGGCGCAATCAACTAAGGCGCGTCTGGGATCATCCCGGACGTAGGTTCGAACCCTCATCACGGCCCTTGTGGATTTATTCATTACATTTATTCGAATTAAGCTCTAACAGCAATTTGTTCGACCATTCCTGCAGCTTGTCCAGGTCTTCTTGAAGCCTCAAGCAGTCTTCCTATATCTTAAACCTTTCATAATTTTGCGTCGTCAGCAAACATTGAGAGGAATGAGTCTATCCCCTCTGGGAGATCATTTACGTATATCAGAAACAGGATAGGTCCGAGTAACAGAACCCTGTGGTGACTCCACTGGTGACTTCACGCCAGTCTGAGGTCTCACCCCTCACTGTAACTCTGCTTCCTATTGTTTAGGTACTACCTTATCCACTGGAGCGCCCTACCAGTTACTGTCCTGCCTGTCTCTCCAGCTTATGTACCAGCCTTTTATGCGGTACTGTGTCAAAGGCTTTCCGACAGTCCAAAAAATATGTAGTCTGCACAACCTTCTCTTTCTTGCTTAATCTTTGTCACCTGGTCGTAGAATTCTATTAAGCCAGTAAGGCAAGATTTACCCTCCCTGAACCCATGTTGATGGGTTGTCACGAAGTCCTTCTCTCCAGATGTGTTACTAGGTTCCTTCTCACGATCTTCTCCGTCATCTTGCATGGTATACAAGTTAAGGACACTTGATTCTTAAGGTTAT
>NC_091201.1:1868833-1885047 GCF_040958095.1 Procambarus clarkii
CTGAGCACAGGTCTACCACTGGCATGTTTGGCTACCTAGAGCAGGGAGGGACACACTGAGCACAGGTCTACCACTGGCATGTTTGGCTACCTAGAGCAGGGAGGGACACACTGAGCACAGGTCTACCACTGGCATGTTTGGCTACCTAGAGCAGGGAGGGACACACTGAGCACAGGTCTACCACTGGCATGTTTGGCTACCTAGAGCAGGGAGGGACACACTGAGCACAGGTCTACCACTGGCATGTTTGGCTACCTAGAGCAGGGAGGGACACACTGAGCACAGGTCTACCACTGGCATGTTTGGCTACCTAGAGCAGGGAGGGACACACTGAGCACAGGTCTACCACTGGCATGTTTGGCTACCTAGAGCAGGGAGGGACACACTGAGCACAGGTCTACCACTGGCATGTTTGGCTACCTAGAGCAGGGAGGGACAGGAAATTATCAGGGGGAAAGCGCCAAGCCATTACCACTAGCACTGGGAAGGATAAGGATTTGATATGGGGGGGGGGGGGAGGAAGAAATGCCTAGTCAATCTCCGCTTAACCACTTGGACGGTCGGGGATTGAACGCCGACCTGAAGGGAGACTGTCGCTCTACCGTCCAGTCCAAGTGGTTAGACACCCACCAGGAGATCTCTCTGAATTAGAGGGAATACAGAGAACATATACGGCACACATGGACACGATAAAACATCTAAACTATTGGGACCGTCTCAAAGCTCTCAAAATGTTCTCTCTGGAAAGGAGACGAGAAAGGTATCAAATAATATATACATGGAAGATACTGGAGGGCCAGGTCCCAAATTTGCATAGTAGAATAACAACATACTGGAGCGAAAGGTACGGAAGGAAATGCAGAATAGAACCAGTAAGGAGTAGAGGTGCCATAGACACAATCAGAGAACACTGTCTGAACATCAGAGGTCCAGTGAGGAGTAGAGGTGCCATAGGCACAATCAGAGAACACTGTCTGAACATCAGAGGTCCAGTGAGGAGTAGAGGTGCCATAGGCACAATCAGAGAACACTGTCTGAACATCAGAGGTCCAGTGAGGAGTAGAGGTGCCATAGGCACAATCAGAGAACACTGTCTGAACATCAGAGGTCCAGTGAGGAGTAGAGGTGCCATAGGCACAGTCAGAGAACACTGAACATCAGAGGTCCACAGCTGTTCAACACCCTCCCAGCAAGCATTAGAAATATTGCTGGAACAAAGGTGAATGTATTCGAGACACTTAGATAAGTTCTTGCAAGAAGTGCCGGACCAACCGGGCTGTAGTGGATATGTGGGCCTGCGGGCCGCTCCAAGCAACAGCCTGGTGGACCAACCGGGCTGTGGTGGGTATGTGGACCTGCGGGCCGCTCCAAGCAACAGCCTGGTGGACCAACCGGGCTGTGGTGGGTATGTGGGCCTGCGGGCCGCTCCAAGCAACAGCCTGGTGGACCAACCGGGCTGTAGTGGATATGTGGGTCTGCGGGCCGCTCCAAGCAACAGCCTGGTGGACCAACCAGGCTGTGGTGGGTATGTGGGCCTGCGGGCCGCTCCAAGCAACAGCCTGGTGGACCAACCGGGCTGTGGTGGGTATGTGGGCCTGCGGGCCGCTCCAAGCAACAGCCTGGTGGACCAACCGGGCTGTGGTGGGTATGTGGGCCTGCGGGCCGCTCCAAGCAACAGCCTGGTGGACCAACCGGGCTGTGGTGGGTATGTGGGCCTGCGGGCCGCTCCAAGCAACAGCCTGGTGGACCAACCGGGCTGTGGTGGGTATGTGGGCCTGCGGGCCGCTCCAAGCAACAGCCTGGTGGACCAACCGGGCTGCGGTAGGTATGTGGGCCTGCGGGCCGCTCCCAGCAACAGCCTGGTAGACCAAGTTATAACAACCAAACCAATATAGCCAAGCCTGGCCTCAGGCCGAGCTTGAAGAGTAGAAAGACAGTCAGAACTCGCTACAGGTATACTCCAGGTATACTCCAGATAAAAGCCTGGAGTATACCTGGCTTGTGACACAAGAACGGCCAACACTGAGAGCAGGTCCGGCCAAGTAATCTGCCAGGTGTAGGTAGTGTAGAAGCCTTGAGGCTGCTGGCGGCGCTTTAAGGCAGGGCGCTCTGTGTGTGTGTGTGTGTGTGTGTGTGTGTACATCTGTCTGATCACACTGTGTACGTGTGTGTGTATACGCGCGTAACTACACCCCCGTTATGACGCTGTCTGCTAGGTACGTTAAAGGGGAACAGCAGCAGTTAGTAGGTATTGGTGGTTGTAACCCTGCCAGTCACCCTCCCCTCGCCCTCTACCACACTATCATCTTGTTTGGTGTGGTGCTGGACAACACTGCCACCACCACACCCACACACACCTGCCCTGGTGTTGACACACCTGCCCTGGTGTTGACACACCTGCCCTGGTGTTGACACACCTGCCCTGGTGTTGACACACCTGCCCTGGTGTAGACACACCTGCCCTGGTGTAGACACACCTCCCCTGGTGTAGACACACCTCCCCTGGTGTAGACACACCTCCCCTGGTGTTGACACACCTCCCCTGGTGTTGACACGCCTCCCCTGGTGTTGACACACCTGCCCTGGTGTTGACACACCTGCCCTGGTGTTGACACACCTGCCCTGGTGTAGACACACCTCCCCTGGTGTAGACACACCTCCCCTGGTGTAGACACACCTCCCCTGGTGTTGACACACCTCCCCTGGTGTTGACACACCTCCCCTGGTGTAGACACACCTCCCCTGGTGTAGACACACCTCCCCTGGTGTAGACACACCTCCCCTGGTGTAGACACACCTCCCCTGGTGTAGACACACCTCCCCTGGTGTTGACACACCTCCCCTGGTGTAGACACACCTCCCCTGGTGTTGACACACCTCCCCTGGTGTTGACACACCTGCCCTGGTGTTGACACACCTCCCCTGGTGTACACACACCTCCCCTGGTGTTGACACACCTCCCCTGGTGTTGACACACCTCCCCTGGTGTTGACACACCTCCCCTGGTGTTGACACACCTGCCCTGGTGTTGACACACCTCCCCTGGTGTACACACACCTGCCCTGGTGTTGACACACCTCCCCTGGTGTAGACACACCTCCCCTGGTGTAGACACACCTCCCCTGGTGTTGACACACCTGCCCTGGTGTTGACACACCTCCCCTGGTGTAGACACACCTCCCCTGGTGTAGACACACCTGCCAGTATCGCGTGCCCCGAGCCTGGTGTGGCCCAGGTGTGGGCCAGGTGTGTGAGCCAAGCTTGGGAATAATTAGCGTGTGCGGGTCAGGTGTGATGGGCCACATAGTATTAAAGGAGACGGGCCGCTCTCTCCCAGCAGTGGTAAGCTTACCTCTTCTATTGATTTTAGAGATATTGTAGAGAGCTGACATTGTTGTTGGTGAGGTGGGCGTGGCTGTGGCGTAGGTGGGCGTGGCTGTGGCGTAGGTGGGCGTGGCTGTGGCGTAGGTGGGCGTGGCTGTGGCGTAGGTGGGCGTGGCTGTGGCGTAGGTGGGCGTGGCTGTGGCGTAGGTGGGCGTGGCTGTGGAGTAGGAGGGCGTGGGAGTGGACATACACTGTGTGCCATATTGTAACAGTGTGTGGTTGAGCCTCCCACAGTGGTAGGGTGGGAGCCGCCCACAGTGGGCGCCACAGATCTACCCCTAAATAGGTGTTGGTAGCACGTATAGGCGGAGTCCATGACGGTGGTTCCTATAAATAGAACCTTCGCTGTTGCAGGATATTAAAGCTTGCAATGTTTTTTTTTCAACGAGGCATTGTTTGCTGGTATTTTTCTGTGCAATATTGCCGAAAATAATAGTGCCTTTGTTTGGGGAACTGGTTTTTGCACTACTGCCATACAGTTAATGACACAGACGGCGATTATGTCCACCACTGGGTGGTTGAGTTGTTTCCTCCTCTACACCAAGTGTTGGACCGTAACGTTAAAATTCTGGTGTTTTCGTGAAATTAAAAGTAGCGCAATATTGACGATTGCTCTCAATAATGACCATTGGTGGGTTGCTTTAGGTTGCTCGCTGTTGTTAGGCAAAACTACTTCAAAATTGGACGCGTGTCAAATTGTGAGATTGGTTTACTCTCGCTGAAGTGTGGAGCAGTATTGTTATAGGCTACAGGTAAACCACAGGTATACCACAGGTATACCACAGGTATACCACATGTAAACCACAGGTATACCACAGGTATACCACAGGTAAACCACAGGTATACCACAGGTAAACCACAGGTATACCACAGGTAAACCACAGGTAAACCACATGTATACCACATGTATACCACAGGTAAACCACAGGTATACCACAGGTAAACCACAGGTATACCACGGGTATACCACAGGTATACCACAGGTAAACCACGGGTAAACCACAGGTATACCACAGGTATACCACATGTAAACCACAGGTATACCACAGGTATACCACAGGTATACCACAGGTATACCACAGGTATACCACAGGTAACCCACAGGTATACCACATGTAAACCACAGGTAAATTACAAAGGGGCAAGGTCTGTGGACTTCCCTAGATGTGCTGATGATGATGGTTGGGCTTCAGCTCTTGATCATGCCTGCACATGTTCTTTCTGATGCTTTATTAAATCTGGTGTTGTGTGTTGAGGCCTGTCAGAGAGGTATTAGTAGGGTCGAACGCTGGCACCTGGACCCCGCCTTCCCGCTCCTGTTTGTTTCATTCAATGCCTCCCGACCCTCTATCGTGTCTTTTTCTGTATTTATCTTTTTATGTCTGCCTGCTTGCCCAATACCAACCTGCCAGCCTGCCAGCCTGCCAGCCAGCCTGCCAGCCAGCTAGCTTGCCAGCGGCCTACCTACCGGCCTACCTGCCAGCCAGCCAGCCAGCCAGCTAGCTTGCCAGCGTCCTACCTACCGGCCTACCTGCCAGCCAGCCAGCTAGCTTGCCAGCGGCCTACCTACCGGCCTACCTGCCAGCCAGCCAGCCAGCCAGCTAGCTTGCCAGCGTCCTACCTACCGGCCTACCTGCCAGCCAGCCTGTCAGCGGCCTACTTGCCGGCCTGCCAGCCAGCCTGCCAGCCAGCCTGCCAGCCAGCCTGCCAGCGGCTTACCTGGCGGCCTGCCAGCCAGCCTGCCAGCCAGCCTGCCAGCGGCCTACCTGGCGGCCTGCCAGCCAGCCTGCCAGCCAGCCTGCCAGCCAGCCTGCCAGCCAGCCTGCCAGCGGCCTACCTGGCGGCCTGCCAGCCAGCCTGCCAGCCAGCCTGCCAGCGGCCTACCTACCGGCCTACCTGCCAGCCAGCCAGCCTGCCAGCGGCCTACCTACCGGCCTACCTGCCAGCCAGCCTGTCAGCGGCCTACTTGCCGGCCTGCCAGCCAGCCTGCCAGCGGCTTACCTGGCGGCCTGCCAGCCAGCCTGCCAGCCAGCCTGCCAGCGGCCTACCTGGCGGCCTGCCAGCCAGCCTGCCAGCCAGCCTGCCAGCGGCCTACCTACCGGCCTACCTGCCAGCCAGCCAGCCTGCCAGCGGCCTACCTACCGGCCTACCTGCCAGCCAGCCAGCCAGCCTGCCAGCCAGCCAGCCAGCCAGCCTGCCAGCCAGCCAGCCAGCCAGCCAGCCTGCCAGCCAGCCTGCCAGCCAGCCTGCCAGCCAGCCTGCCAGCGGCCTACCTACCGGCCTACCTGCCAGCCATCCTGCCAGCCAGCCTGCCAGCCAGCCTGCACCTCTATATAAAGCTCCACCACTCATGGCTAGCATCTTGTGCAGTCTGCAGCTGCTGCTCCCTCATGAATCACACATGTCCCAGGTGGCAGCGCACGCTAGCGCATGGCCCTTGCCATTTAGTGCGCGTGTCACGCATGCAGATGTGTCCGCATAGTGGCCATGCGCTTTGATGTCCAGATTAAGCTTCCCGTATGCGTGTGCAGGCGTTGGGCAGCGCGCTCCCTCGTCCACCTGCAAGAGCTCTCTGAGTACAGCACCACCACCACTACCGTACTTGGTTATGCGTGGAGGGAGGCAGTACAAAATGTACTCTCCTTTCCCACCGAGTACATTTTGAGAGCTTAGAGACCACCTCTACTCTTCACTGGATCTATTCCTTCCGTACCTTTCGCTCCAGTATGTTGTTATTCTACTGTGTAAATTTGGGGCCTGGCCCTCCAGTATCTTCCATGTATATATTATTTGATACCTTTCTCGTCTCCTTTCCAGAGAGAACATTTTGAGAGCTTAGAGACGGTCCCAATAATTTAGATACGTTTTATCGCGTCTATGCGTGCCGTATATGTTCTCTGTATTCCCTCTAACTCAGAGATCTCTCCCGCTCTGAAGGGGGAAGTGAGTACCGAGCAGCACTCAAGACGGGACAACACCAGTGATTTAAATAGTATTAACATTGCTGTGGGATCTCTGGATGTGAACGTTCTCATAATCCATCCTATCATTGTCCTGGCCGCCGCCGCCGCTATACTTTGCTCGGTTATGTTCACTAAATGTCAGGTCGTCAGATGTCATAATTCCGTGTTGGAGCAGCGCACGTGCCCGCGCATGCAATACCCGTGTTTCATAGACCCTCTTGTTATGCGCTACACAGTTTTTGCCTGGGCGCACGTGGGGGTGGCGCCCCGCCCACGGTCGCCCTGGGGGGGAGGAGGGGGGGGGCTGGGCAAGAGATTGTAGCTCCCAGTACGGCCCCACAATTATGGTGATTGTGGTCTCCTTGCCTTAACCATGTCATTCCTTGCTCCTCCCACACACGCCCCTACACACACACACTTCTCCCACGCACGCCCACACACACACACACTTCTCCCACGCACGCCCACACACACACTTCTCCCACGCATGCCCCACACACACTTCTCCCACGCTCGCCCACACACACACACTTCTCCCACGTATGCCCCACACACACTTCTCCCACGTACGCCCCCACACACACACTTCTCCCACGCACGCCCACACACACACACACCTCCCACGCATGCCCCACACACACTTCTCCCACGCTCGCCCACACACTCATGGGATCTAAGCCCACCCCATCCCAGGTTCATCCCGGCCCGACAGGAAAAATCCGAGAAACAACAGAAGAATCCGTGGTATAACAGGGCATGTATGGAAGCAAAGGAGCTGAACAAAAGGGCGTGGAGGAACTTCCGGAATAACAGAACACCAGAAAGTAGAGAGAGATACCAGAGAACCAGGAACGAGTATGTTAGTGTGAGAAGAGAAGCTGAGAAAAGGTATGAAAATGATATAGCTAATAAAGCCAAGACCGAACCAAAGCTACTACAGTCACATCAGGAGAAAAACAATAATGAAACAACACGTGATGAAACTTAAAACGGATGAGGGTAGGTACACAGAGAATGACAAAGAGGTGTGTGAAGAACTCAACAAGAGGTTCCAGGAGGTCTTCACAATAGAACGAAATAACAAGAGATGAGATCAAGAGGCATCTGTTGGATCTGGACGTGAGAAAGGCTGTTGGTCTAGACGGGATCTCACCATGGGTACTGAAAGACTGTGTAAGAGCACTTTGCTTGCCACTCTCCATAGTGTATAGTAGGTCACTGGAAACGGGAGACCTGTCAGAAATATGGAAGACAGCTAACATAGTCCCAATATACAAAAAGGGTGAGAGACAAGAGATACCTGCTTGATACCTGGTTGATGGGGTTCTGGGAGTTCTACTCCCCAAGCCCGGCCCAAGGCCAGGCTCGACTTGTGAGAGTTTGGTCCACCAGGCTGTTGCTTGGAGCGGCCCGCAGGCCCACATACCCACCACAGCCTGGTTGGTCCGGAACTTCTCTTAGAAAACAGTCCAGTTTTCTCTTGAAGATGTCCACGGTTGTTCCGGCAATATTTCTTATAGTGGCTAGGAGGACGTTGAACAACCGCGGACCTCTGATGTTTATGAAAGTGTTCTCTGATTGTGCCTATGGCACCTCTGTTCTTCACTGGTTCAATCCTGCATTTTCTTCCATATCGTTCACTCCAGTACGTTGTTATTTTACTGTGCAGGTTTGGGACCTGGCCCTCCAGTATTTTCCATGTGTATATTATTTGGTCTCTCTCTCGTCTCCTTTCTAGAGAGTACATTTGGAGAGCTTTGAGACGATCCCAATAATTTAGGTGCTTTATCTCGTCTATGCGTGCTGTATATGTTCTCTGTATTCCCTCTATTTCAGCAATCTCTCCTGCTCTGAAGGGGGAAGTGAGAACTGAGCAGTACTCAAGACGGGACAACACAAGTGACTTGAAGAGTACAACCATTGTGATGGGATCCCTGGATTTGAAAGTTCTCGTAATCCACCATATTATTTTTCTGGCTGACACAATATTTGCTTGGTTATGCTCCCTAAACGTTAGACCGTCGGGCATCATAAATCCCAAAACCTTGACATGCTGTTTTCCTACTATGAGCAGATTCGATTGTGTTTTGTACCCTGTATTATGTTTAAGGTCCTCATTTTTGCCGTACCTGAGTACCTGGAATTTATCACTGTTAAACATCATGTTATTTTCTGCTGCCCAGTCGAAAACTTTGTTGATATCTGCTTGTAATTTTCAATGTCTTCAGCAGAGGAAATTTTCATGCTGATTTTTGTGTCATCTGCAAAGGATATCACGAAGCTGTGACTTGTATTTTTGTCTATATCTGATATGAGAATAAGGAACAGTAGCGGTGCAAGGACTGTACCTTGAGGTACAGAGCTTTTAACTGCGCTTGGACTCGATTTTATTTGATCGACTGTTACTCTTTGTGTTCTGTTCGACCGGAAATTGAGTATTCAGCGTCCTACTTTACCAGTTATTTCCATTGACCTCATTTTGTGAGCTATCACTCCATGGTCACATTTGTCGAACGCCTTTGCAAATCTGTGTATACAACATCTGCATTTTGCTTTTCTTCTAGAGCTTCTGTGATTTTGTCATAGTGGTTGAGTAACTGTGACAGACAGGATCTTCCCGCTCTAAATCCATGTTGTCCTGGATTGTGTAGCTCATTATTTTCCATAAAACTAGAAATTTGATTCCTAATCACTAATCAAGAGGCACTGAACTACAGGCCAGTGTAGGGAGCCGGTCGGCCGAGCGGACAGCACGCTGGACTTGTGATCCTGTGGTCCTGGGTTCGATCACAGGCGCCGGCGAGAAACAATGGGCAGAGTTTCTTTCATCCTATGCCCCTGTTACCTAGCAGTAAAATAGGTACCTGGGTGTTAGTCAACTGTCACGGGCTGCTTCCTGGGGGTGGAGGCCTGGTCGAGGACCGGGCCGCGGGGACACTAAGCCCCGAAATCATCTCAAGATAACCTCAAGAATCAAGTGTCCTTAACTTGTATACCATGCAAGATGACGGAGAAGATCGTGAGAAGGAACCTAGTAACACATCTGGAGAGAAGGGACTTCGTGACAACCCATCAACATGGGTTCAGGGAGGGTAAATTTTGCCTTACTGGCTTAATAGAATTCTACGACCAGGTGACAAAGATTAAGCAAGAAAGAGAAGGTTGTGCAGACTACATATTTTTTGGACTGTCGGAAAGCCTTTGACACAGTACCGCATAAAAGGCTGGTACATAAGCTGGAGAGACAGGCAGGAGTAACTGGTAGGGCGCTCCAGTGGATAAGGGAGTACCTAAACAATAGGAAGCAGAGTTACAGTGAGGGGTGAGACCTCAGACTGGCGTGAAGTCACCAGTGGAGTCCCACAGGGCTCTGTACTCGGACCTATCCTGTTTCTGATATACGTAAATGATCTCCCAGAGGGGATAGACTCATTCCTCTCAATGTTTGCTGACGACGCCAAAATTATGAAAAGGTTTAAGATAGAGGAAGACTGTTTGAGGCTTCAAGAAGACCTGGACAAGCTGCAGGAATGGTCGAACAAATGGCTGTTAGAGCTTAATTCGAATAAATGTAATGAATAAATCCACAAGGGCCGTGATGAGGGTTCGAACCTACGTCCGGGATGATCCCAGAAGCGCCTTAGTCGATTGCGCCACGACATGGTAAAAGCATTGCAACCCAGAGTGCTGCTGCCCTCACACGGAATGCATTAGGCAGTGATGTGGTGGAGGCTGACTCCAACCACAGTTTTAAGTGTAGGGTATGATAGGGTCCAGTAGGCTCAGGAATCTGTACGCCAGTTGATTGGCAGCTGAGAGGCGGGACCAAAGAGCCGGACTCAACCTCCGCAAGCACAACTATGTGAGTACACTCCCACACCCCCCCCCACGCACGCCCATCCTCTATACACTCTCACGCACGCCCACACTTCCCCCCCCCCCTCCCACGCACGCCCATCCTCTATACACTTCCACTCACGCCCACACAGTCCCATGCACGCCCGTCCCCCACGCACTCACACCCACCTATGCCAGTGTCATAGCTCATTAGTTAATATATTAACATTTAACCTGTCTTTTCATCAATGGAATTTTCTGCGATATGTTTGGGGCAGCATAAGTCTCAGGCGTGAATTGTTAAGCTGTACCTGTTTGCTATGGCTGTAAACACCAGGTTTCTCCATACACAGCTGTGAGGATTGCTGTGATTCACTCACAAACAACTAGTTCATCTCAAACTGAAGGCAAAGGGTAACAGCCATACTAAATCTAGTTCGTATACAGTGGAGAGCTCTGTACCTCAGGGCACAGTCCTTGCACCACTGCTTTTTCTCACTCTTATCAGATATAGACAAAAATACAAGTCACAACTTCGGATTTTTTTTTTTTTTCATACGACACAGAAATCGGCCTGAATATTACCTGTTGAAGACACTGAAAAACTGCAAGCCAAAGTTACATGTCTTCAACAGGGCAGCAGACACCAATATGATGTTTAACAGTGATAAGTTCCAGTGTTCTTAGGTGAGGTGTAACTGAAAAACTTTATCGAAATACGAAGCACAATCAGCGCTACTCATAGTGGGAAAAGACACGTAAATCATCTGGGAATTATGGCGTGAGACCTGGAGAGCGACCAGAGATCCTTCACTGCCAGAATCCACTCAATAAAACATTAAAATAATTGAAGCACCGGAACCCCGATCTTGTGCCGGATATGAAACTACCTGTTGAGCCAGATATAAGACACCTGTTGAGCCAGATATAAGACACCTGTTGAGCCAGATATAAGACACCTGTTGAGCCAGATATAAGACACCTGTTGAGCCAGATATAAGACACCTGTTGAGCCAGATATAAGACACCTGTTGAGCCAGATATAAGACACCTGTTGAGCCAGATATAAGACACCTGTTGAGCCAGATATAAGACACCTGTTGAGCCAGATATAAGACACCTGTTGAGCCAGATATAAGACACCTGTTGAGCCAGATATAAGACACCTGTTGAGCCAGATATAAGACACCTGTTGAGCCAGATATAAGACACCTGTCTTGACTTCAACAGTTGCGTCTTAGAGGCTAAGCTATCAAAAAGATTGTATTGCGACCTAGCCCGTGATAGTTTACTAAATGGACATTAGACCGACGTAATGGTTGTTAGTAGTTGTATATTGTAGTGGTGCGTTGTATTAGTACCTTGTTGTAGTACCTGCTGTAGTAACCTGAAGGGGGGGGGGGGAGGGGGCGCTGTTTCCTGCGGACTTAACGTGGCTAAGAATTGGCTGTTAGGTGAGTTAGTGCTTTGCTTAGTTGAGCAGTGAGTGTGGGAGACGGTGTGTGGGGGAGGGGTTTAGGGTGTGTGGGGGAGGGGTTTAGGGTGTGTGGGGGAGGGGTTTAGGGTGTGTGGGGGAGGGGTTTAGGGTGTGTGGGGGAGGGGTTTAGGGTGTGTGGGGGAGGGGTTTAGGGTGTGTGGGGGAGGGGTTTAGGGTGTGGGGGGGAGGGGTTTAGGGGGTGTGGGGGGAGGGGTTTAGGGTGTGTGGGGGAGGGGTTTAGGGTGTGTGGGGGGGGGGAGGGGGAGGTGTGTGGGGGTGGACTAGCACCATCGCCCCCCCCCCCTCCTACCATTTCTACATGTTGATTCCGGGGTAAAGATGCCCGCGGGTGCGCGCCTAACTAACCCTCCAGTAGTTGGTTGTCTACCCAACGAGGCTGTTAGAGGTAACTGCTGCACGGCTGACATGCTCGTCACAGCTCGGTGGATCACGGTGCCGCTTTTGCATGGTTTACGTTGAACGGTTTACCTAACAGTCACATGGGGGGGGGGGAGTGCATGAGCATCCATCTGAATGTTCGTTCGTATATTTCGAACACAGGAGTGGCCATCCGTGCGGTCACTCTGAGATTCGAACGTGTCTAGCAGGACGAACTGGTGGTCATCGCGGGCCGGTGGTTGTTGAGAGGTAGAGGGTGGGTACTTGAGGCGCAGTTTGGTGTGATGTTTGGGGTATAAATGATATACTTTGAGCAGAGCGTGTTGGTTGGTGCGTGTGTGTGTCTGTGTTCACCTATTTGTACTTGCGGGGGTTGAGCTCTGGCTCTTTGGTCCCGCCTCTCACCTGTCAATCAACTGGTGTACAGATTCCTGAGGCTACTGGGCTCTGTCATATCTACATTTGAAATTGAGTATGGTGTGTGTTGTGTGTGTGTGTGTGTGTGTGTGTGTGTGTGTGTGTGTGTGTGTGTGTGTGTGTGTGTACTCATATAGGTGAGTACACACACACACACATGGGACCAAAGAGCCAGAGCTCAACCCCCGGAAGCACAAATAAGTGAGTACAAATAGCCGAGTACACACACACAGGAAGCAGCCCGTAGCAGCTGTCTAACTCCCAGGTACCTATTTACTGCTAGAGCGCCTGACAGCTGAGTGGACAGCGCTTCGGATTTGTAGGTCTGAGGTTCCGGGTTCGATCCCCGGTGGAGGAGACAAATGGACAGTTGCATTCACCCTGATGCCCCTGTTACCCTGCCCTGTTGATGCAGTATATAGGTACCTGGGGGGTTAGACAGCTGCTACTGGCTGCTTCCTGGAGGGGGGGGGGGGTAACAAAAAGGCGGTCTGGTCGAGGACCGGGCCGCGGGGACGCTAAGCCCCGAAATCATCTCACGATAACCTCAAGATAGGTAACAGGCGCATCAGAGTAAAAGAAACTCTGCCCTATTTGTCTCTTCCGGCGCCGGGAATCGAACCCTGGCCACAGGATTAAGAGTCCCGCGCGCTGTCCACTCAGCCACCAGATCCCCTGTGTACTCACCTAATTACCTAATAGGTGATGTGTGTGTGTGTGTGTGTGTGTGTGTGAGAGTAACTATAAGTAGGGGGTACAGAGAGAGGTGTGGGTGTGGGAGGTGTTCCGCCTGTTGCATTTGGCATCCTTGGCACATATTTGGCACTAGTCAACACCTGCACCAGTCCGTCCCCCCCCCCGTCATCCTACCACCACCTCCACCCACCGAGGGTAGAGGATATAGAAGCCACCTCCACCCACCGAGGGTAGAGGATATAGAAGCCACCTCCATCCACAATTTAAGATCAGATTCGACAAAGAATTTGAGGGTCAGAATAGTTAAGCTATGACCCAACAGGCACCAGAGGACCAGTAGGCGGGGCACCAGGAGCTACACCTCACCTCCCAGTAGACACTGATAGGTAACTACTGATAGGTAAACATAGGGTGTTGAGACAGGGGGGGGGGGTAAGTGCCAAGGGAAGAGGTGGGCGGCGAGTCGAGGATGTTACAACATGGCACTTCATTTCCGGTCCCCTGGCACCAGGTGGCACCTGGGCTACAGGTGCTGGCACCAGGTGGCACCTGGGCTACAGGTGCTGGCACCAGGTGGCACCAGGGCTACAGGTGCTGGCAGCAGGTGGCACCAGGGCTACAGGTGCTGGCACCAGGTGGCACCTGGGCTACAGGTGCTGGCACCAGGTGGCACCTGGGCTACAGGTGCTGGCAGCAGGTGGCACCAAGGCTACAGGGGCTGGCACCAGGTGGCACCAAGGCTAATGGTGCTGGCACCAGGTGGCACCAAGGCTACAGGTGCTGGCAGCAGGTGGCACCAGGGCTACAGGTGCTGGCACCAAGGCTACAGGTGCTGGCACCAAGGCTACAGGTGCTGGCAGCAGGTGGCACCAGGGCTACAGGTGCTGGCACCAAGGCTACAGGGGCTGGCACCAGGTGGCACCAAGGCTACAGGTGCTGGCACCAGGTGGCACCAAGGCTACAGGTGCTGGCAGCAGGTGGCACCAAGGCTATAGGTGCTGGCACCAGGTGGCACCAAGGCTACAGGTGCTGGCACCAGGTGGCACCAGGGCTACAGGTGCTGGCACCAGGGCTACAGGTGCTGGCACCAAGGCTACAGGTGCTGGCAGCAGGTGGCACCAGGGCTACAGGTGCTGGCACCAAGGCTACAGGGGCTGGCACCAGGTGGCACCAAGGCTACAGGTGCTGCCACCAGGTGGCACCAAGGCTACAGGTGCTGGCACCAGGTGGCACCAAGGCTACAGGTGCTGGCACCAGGTGGCACCAGGGCTACAGGTGCTGGCACCAAGGCTACAGGGGCTGGCACCAGGTGGCACCAAGGCTACAGGTGCTGGCAGCAGGTGGCACCAGGGCTACAGGTGCTGGCACCAAGGCTACAGGTGCTGGCAGCAGGTGGCACCAAGGCTACAGGTGCTGGCAGCAGGTGGCACCAAGGCTACAGGTGCTGGCACCAGGTGGCACCAAGGCTACAGGTGCTGGCAGCAGGTGGCACCAGGGCTACAGGTGCTGGCACCAGGTGGCACCAGGGCTACAGGTGCTGGCAGCAGGTGGCACCAAGGCTACAGGTGCTGGCAGCAGGTGGCACCAGGGCTACAGGTGCTGGCAGCAGGTGGCACCAGGGCTACAGGTGCTGGCACCAGGGCTACAGGTGCTGGCAGCAGGTGGCACCAGGGCTACAGGTGCTGGCAGCAGGTGGCACCAGGGCTACAGGTGCTGGCAGCAGGTGGCACCAGGGCTACAGGTGCTGGCACCAGGGCTACAGGTGCTGGCACCAAGGCTACAGGTGCTGGCAGCAGGTGGCACCAGGGCTACAGGTGCTGGCACCAGGTGGCACCAGGGCTACAGGTGCTGGCACCAGGTGGCACCAAGGCTACAGGTGCTGGCACCAGGTGGCACCAAGGCTACAGGTGCTGGCACCAGGTGGCACCAAGGCTACAGGTGCTGGCACCAGGTGGCACCAAGGCTACAGGTGCTGGCACCAGGTGGCACCAGGGCTACAGGTGCTGGCACCAGGTGGCACCAGGGCTACAGGTGCTGGCACCAGGTGGCACCAGGGCTACAGGTGCTGGCACCAGGTGGCACCAGGGCTACAGGTGCTGGCAGCAGGTGGCACCAGGGCTACAGGTGCTGGCAGCAGGTGGCACCAGGGCTACAGGTGCTGGCAGCAGGTGGCACCAGGGCTACAGGTGCTGGCACCAGGTGGTATCAAGGCTACAGGTGCTGGCACCAGGGCTACAGGTGCTGGCAGCAGGTGGCACCAGGGCTACAGGTGCTGGCACCAGGTGGCACCAAGGCTACAGGTGCTGGCACCAGGTGGCACCAAGGCTACAGGTGCTGGCACCAGGTGGCACCAAGGCTACAGGTGCTGGCATCAGGTGGCACCAAGGCTACAGGTGCTGGCACCAGGTGGCACCAAGGCTACAGGTGCTGGCAGCAGGTGGCACCAAGGCTACAGGTGCTGGCATCAGGTGGCACCAAGGCTACAGGTGCTGGCACCAGGTGGCACCAAGGCTACAGGTGCTGGCAGCAGGTGGCACCAGGGCTACAGGTGCTGGCACCAAGGCTACAGGTGCTGGCACCAGGTGGCACCAAGGCTACAGGTGCTGGCACCAGGTGGCACCAAGGCTACAGGTGCTGGCACCAGGTGGCACCATGGCTACAGGTGCTGGCACCAGGTGGCACCAAGGCTACAGGTGCTGGCACCAGGTGGCACCAGGGCTACAGGTGCTGGCACCAGGTGGCACCAGGGCTACAGGTGCTGGCACCAGGTGGCACCAGGGCTACAGGTGCTGGCACCAAGGCTACAGGTGCTGACACCAGGTGGCACCAGGGCTACAGGTGCTGGCACCAGGTGGCACCAAGGCTACAGGTGCTGGCACCAGGGCTACAGGTGCTGGCACCAGGTGGCACCAGGGCTACAGGTGCTGGCACCAGGTGGCACCAAGGCTACAGGTGCTGGCACCAGGTGGCACCAAGGCTACAGGTGCTGGCACCAGGTGGCACCAGGGCTACAGGTGCTGGCAGCAGGTGGCACCAGGGCT
>NC_091201.1:1885547-1970547 GCF_040958095.1 Procambarus clarkii
ATTTCTTATATTTCTTTTCACGTGTTAGAATTATTAATCTTACTTTTTCGGTCATATTTAATAATATATGTCTACAGGAAAGAATGCTACCAAAATATACTAATATATATATATATAATATATATATATATAATATATATATAATATATATATATAATATATATATATAATATATATATATAATATATATATATAATATATATATATAATATATATATATAATATATATATATATAATATATATATATAATATATATATATATATATATATATATATATATATATATATATATATATATAAAACCTAAAATGAAAGTATTAATAGCACGTCCAAAGGATACCTGATCAACCAGGCTGTGACTCATACGTCAGGCTGCGAGCAGCCGTGTCCAGCAGCCTGGTTGACCAGTTTAGCCACCAGGAGGTCTGGTCGGGGACCGGGCCGAGGGGACGCTAAGCCCCGGATACCCTTCAAGGATTTGGACGTTATGGACCAATAGGAAGTGGACTTTTGAATGAGTGAGTTTGGATAAACAGGGAAAAGTTTGCTCCTTATGTTGCTACTGTAACTTAACCTAACCTTCCTAGGCCTATCTGAGGCCGTCTATATAAGCTATCATATGTGCTATATTAGGCCTAGGAATATTTTTCAGGACTTTAAAAACAATTGTAAATTCTAGTTTCTATTTGTGCACCATTTAAGCGTCCACAAAGTTATTGAGAGTACCATCTTATCAGGAGGACAGGTTGTCCCATGCTACACACACACACACAAACCCTATTCTTAAAGACTAGGGTTTAAAAAGAAAGAACACAGAGAGAGCGAGAGAGAGCGAGAGCGCGAGAGAGCGCGAGAGAGCGCGAGAGAGAGCGAGAGAGAGCGAGAAAGAGCTAGAGAGCGAGAGCTAGAGAGAGAGAGCGAGAGGCCAAATCTCTCCATAAACACATTACACGCTGGTTCTAAACACTGAAGCACCAACCAGGCAGCCAGCTGGCGTAGTACAGACTTTGAGCCTTATATAGGGTGAATATAGAGCCTAGAGCCGCGTGTTTCAAGTATAGGGAGGGTGCTTGCTGCGTCCTACGTCACTGTGTTGACAATCCCCGTCTTTTACCCTCTTTTAACACTATTTTTACAGTTTTTTCACCGACTTGTCTGGAACCCCGTTTATCCAGAGCCAATATTGTGTGTGGAGCCGTGTGCCAGGAGCATGCTGGGTCCTCACCTGCTATACACGGTGAGGTGATGAACGTTCAACACACACACACACACACACACACACACAGTTGATTGTTGATTGACAGTTGAGAGGCGGGACCAAAGAGCCAAAGCTCAACCCCCGCAAGCACAATTAGGCGAGTACAATTAGGTGAGTACACACACACACAAGGTTAATTGATAATAATTATGTTCTTTACAGAGCGCTGCTGAAAATTGACAAGCCGCCGCTCCCGACTTTCAGGGAGTGTGTCCGTCGTCTCCCTTATGTTCCAGACCTCCAAGGAGTCCATCTCATGTGTGTTTCTGAAGGCAACAGATAAATCTAATATTTCCTAGGCCTGTACAGTACATATCTGTACTAAATTTGGCCTAAAATTGCCTATTGTAGCCCTAGGAGTACATATTTATACATTGGACAGGTTTGATTAGGCTGTTGCAATGTCAGGTCCTTCAGTATAGTACAATAAGTGGAGTATTTCTCTGTTAAATGGTAAATATTGCACACATTCTATCCCTACTCTCTTAGTCACTCATGGTACTGTCACCCTGGGAGGCTGCTTCACCACGCCCTCCTACTGTGTTGTGGTGTATACCTGGAGCATATCTGGAGAGGGTTCTGGGAGGTCCTCTACTCCCCAAGCCCGGCCCGAGGCCAGGCTTGACTTGTGAGAGTTTGGTCCACCAGGCTGTTGCTTGGAGCGGCCCGCAGGCCCACATACCCACCACAGCCCGGTTGGTCCACCAGGCTGTTGCTTGGAGCGGCCCGCAGGCCCACATACCCACCACAGCCCGGTTGGTCCACCAGGCTGTTGCTTGGAGCGGTCCGCAGGCCCACATACCCACCACAGCCCGGTTGGTCCTCCAGGCTGTTGCTTGGAGCGGCCCGCAGGCCCACATACCCACCACAGCCCGGTTGGTCCGGCACTCCTTGGAGGAAACAATCTAGTTTTCTCTTGAAGATGTCCACGGTTGTTCCGGCAATATTTTTTATGCTCGCTGGGAGGACGTTGAACAACCGCGGACCTCTGATGTTTATACAGTGTTCTCTGATTGTGCCTATGGCACCTCTGTTCTTCACTGGTTCTATTCTGCATTTTCTTCCATATCGTTCACTCCAGTATGTTGTTATTTTACTGTGTAGATTAGGGACCTGTCCCTCCAGTATTTTCCAGGTGTATATTATTTGGTATCTCTCTCGTCTCCTTTCTAGTGAGTACATATGAAGAGCTTTGAGACGATCCCAATAATTTAGGTGTTTTATCTCGTCTATGTTATCTGTTCTCCCTCTATTTCAGCAATCTCTCCTGCTCTGAAGGGGAAAGTGAGTACTGAGCAGTACTCAAGACGGGACAACACAAGTGACTTGAAGAGTACAACCATTGTGATGGGATCCCTGGATTTGAAAGTTCTCGTAATCCATCCTATCATTTTTCTGGCTGACGCAATATTTGCTTGGTTATGCTCCCTAAACGTTAGGTCGTCGGACATCATTATTCCCAAATCCTTTACATGCTGTTTTCCTACTATGGGCAGATTTGATTGTGTTTTGTACCCTGTATTATGTTTAAGGTTCTCGTTTCCACCATACCTCAGTACCTGGAACTTATCACCGTTAAACATCATGTTATTTTCAGTTGCCCAACCGAAGACCTTTTTAATAAAATCTGCCTGCAGTTTTTAAGTGTGTTCTACAGAGGAAATTTTCATGCTGATTTTTTTACCATCAGCAAAGGATGACACGAAGCTGTGACAAATATTTTTGTGTATATCAGAGGTAAGAAAGAGAAATAGCACCGGTGCAAGGACTGTGTCCTGAGGTATAGAGCTTTTCACTGCACTTGGGCTTTATCTTACTTGATTGACCGTCACACTCTGCATTTTGTTTGCTTTGTGCAACGGAGCTATATCTGCAGATTTAAGTGCTGCTGGTATCTGCCCTGTATCCAGGCTCTTTCTCCATATTACGCTGAGTGCTCTCGCTACTGGTACTTTACATTTCTTTATGAATATTGAATTCCAGGAGTCAGGCCCAGGAGCTGAGTGCATGGTTCAAAGTCTTCAGTGTTTGTGGTAATATCCGTTATATTATCTGCAGCTTGGATATCATTCATAAAGAAGCTGTCTGGATCATCAACTTTCATGTTGTTTATTGGTGTGCTAAACAGCCTCATACTGGCCTTTTAGGACTCTAAAGTCACCTGACTGTCACTTGTTTTAAATTTACTCCAACAACACACAACTGACTGGGGGGAGGGGGGAGACAGACCATGCAGGTAAGCAAGCCAGCAAGTAGGCAGGCAGGCAGGCAGGCAGGCAGGCAGGCAGGCAGGCAGGCAGGCAGGCAGGCAGGCAGGCAGGCAGGCAGGCAGGCAGGCAGGCAGGCGGAAGTGGGGTGCAGACAGAGGAACAGGAAGCAGGTGGGGGTAGACGTCGTGGGAAGCAGAGGAGAGATAAGGGGAAAAAGTGCAATATACAGCGGAACGAGGGGAAGGGGGGACCAGAGGGGCGACCAGAGGGGGGGGGCAGAGGGGGGACAGTGAGAAGAAGTGACTAGTCACTGGAGAGTAGGGTAAAGGTCACGAGACAGAAGACAAGGGGGGAAGGGGGGAGTGGGTGGGAGGGGGATGTGTGGGAAGGGGGGGGGAGGGGGACACACTAAACAGAGAGGGAAGTCAAGCCTTGGCCCCAGACACTGGGGGTAGCCTGCGTCTCCTTGTGTTAGGCCTCAACAACCCATATTTAAGATGCTCCTAATGACCTCCTTACACTGCCAACTAACTAGCCAAGCTTCTTCAGCCTCCCACACTTATAAGCTGCACAGATCAAGCAAGCTGTGGTGCCCTTTCAACGGGCACGCCAACACACTCAGCTCCACTTATCCACCACCACCAAGCTTGGACACATTCTGACAGCTTATCCACCAATAGGACTGAGTATAGCGGCCAGACCCTTGGCGGCAGTCAACAAGTTCTGTAACTATCTCATCTCTGCTGTAACTGGGCACGAGGGCCCCCCCCCCCACTCACAGGCTGGGCACGGGGAACCCCCCCCCCACTCACAGGCTGGGCACGGGGGCCCCCCCACTCACAGGCTGGGCACGGGGGCCCCCCACTCACAGGCTGGGCACGGGGGCCCCCCACTCACAGGCTGGGCACGGGGGCCCCCCCCCCCCACTCACAGGCTGGGCACGGGGGCCCCCCCACTTACAGGCATCAGTACACCCAAATCCTTTACATTGCCTTTTCTCTAGGCCAGAGCCACTGAATACCTTAAGCTCAATGGTGGTGGAGTTATTTTCTGTGACTCTAAAAGTGCTCTGCAGTCCTTAAATGACCCATCACAATGTATGTCTGAAGTAGCTTGTAATATTAAATGGAATGGAATTTTTGCCAATGATAATAACTATTGTATAAAATTTGTGTGGATCCCATCCCATGTTGGAGTTGGAAAACATGACTTTGTAGATCAATTGGCCAATGAGGATTGCAGGAAAGAAAACATTGATTATGACTTTGGACTATCTAATGCAGTTATTAGAAACATACAAATTAAAGAAATTAATTCAGATTTAGAAGAACTAAGAAATGCCCAGAGACCTGAAAGCTGCAGTATTAAAAGTTATGACAAGTTTTGTAATAATAGGTATTTGTATGATCAGCACAGTAACCGGACCAGGCAATGTGATGTAGTCATTGTGGTAGTTCACCTTGGCTATAGACACATCTGGCAGGTTAGTGAGGCTGAGCCACTACCAGAATACTCAGATTGTAAACTCTGTGATAAACCTTTAATGCATTCACTAGAACACTATATTGATGAATGTGAAACCGTAAAGGACTTTAGACCTCCTGGCCTCTTGTACCACCAACTGTGTAACTATTTTATTGACTCAGGTGTTCTGGACGACATCTTAACAATTTATCCAAAATTTGCTTGTCCATTTTAAAGAATGAAGAACAATTGTTATTTATATTACTTCTAAGCTGCATCACTTATGAACCATCCCTGCCCTTGTGTGGCAGTGCACAGTAGAAAGTTGTTTTCACATATCCATACATTAAAACATTGATTGTAACCATGATATATATGTGCTTCAGCCTACAGTTTAGACCTATTGTCTTATGTATGACCCTCTGTCCTGCGTGGCAGTGAATACTAGCATTATCCTCACTTTAATAAGACTATCAAAATCCTCAGATTAGGCAAAATTGTAATTAATTTTGTCAATAAAGATGTTAATAATAATAATTGCCTTTTCGTTCTATGTTATGATTTGCCTGAGTTTTGTACGTGGTTTCCGTTGTTATATTTTCATGTTTTCCATAGCGCATGAGCTGAAACTTATCTTCGTTAAACACCATATTATTTTCTGTAGCCTATAGAAAGACCTGATCTACATCTGACTGGAGGTTTGCCGTGTCCTCTATGTTGCCAACTCTCATGAAGATCCTAGTGTCATCTGCAAAGGATGATACAGACTCATAAAACTAGTCCCATCCACCACCGACACCCCTTGGCTGTCACCCGTCACCCCTTGGCTGTCACCCGTCACCACTGGCTCTACCCTATCACCCATGTCACCCCTTGGCTGTCACCCGTCACCACTGTCTCTTCCCTATCACCCATGTCACCCTGGGCTGTCACTGTCACCCCGCATGGCAATGACGAGAGGCTGGTTGGCAGATTCCTCCAACACCCACTTACCTCTCTTATCTGTATGCGGACGGTACCCCTAGTTTTTAATGTCCTCAGCCATGATTAATGTCCCCTCCCCCCCTTCGAAACCCCTCCCCCCTCTCCGAGACCCCCCCCCCACTCCCCCCCCCCTGGACGGAGGACCTATGCTGCCTATGATGATATAAAATTTTCTCCTGCGGGTTGGAGGCCTACCAGACCTCTTGGTATAATGACCGAGACCGTCGTTCGAGGTTAATGAACAGGTAAACGCTAACTTCGACTCTGCTAAATGGTTTAGAGTCAAATATGTAATTAGCATTTTACGGCTACCATTAGAAATGTTGCACACGATGTTCAATATGCCTCGCTGTTCAAGAGACTTAGTTGAACAAGAGTCCAAACACGTGTCAGTTTGGTCTCTTTGTAAGTTCTATGGTGGTCCTATAGGATTACGTCACCAGAGCGCTGCCCACTAGGCCGTGTGTGTGTGTGTGTGTGTGTGTGTGTGTGTGTGTGTGTGTGTGTGTGTGTGTGTGTGTGTGTGTGTGTGTACTCACCTAGTTGTGCTTGCGGGAGTTGAGCTCTGCTCTTTCAGCCCGCCTCTGAACTGTCATTCAATCAACTGTTACTAACTAATTCCCCCCCCCCCCCAAGGAAGCAGCCCTTAACAGCTGTCTAACTCCCAGGTTCCTATTTACTGTTACGTAACAGAGGCATCAGGGTGAAAGAAACTCTGCCCATTGTTTCTCGCCGGCGCCGGGAATCGAACCCGGGCCACAGGATTACGTGTGCAGCGTGCTGTCCACACAGCCATCGGCGCCCCTTGTGTGTGTGCGTACTCACCTATTTGTGCTTGCGGGGGATGAGCTCTGACTCTGTGGTCCAGCCTCTCAACTGTCAATCAACAGGTGTACAAATTCCTGAGCCTATTGGGCTCTATCATATCTACGTTTGAAACCGTACATGGAGTCAGCCTCCACCACAGTGAAACATGCATGACCCCACCCTCCCCTTAGAGTTCACACCCAGGGAAGCCTTCTCCAAGAGGTCAGCCCAGATGACCTCTGGATTATCTTGTATGTTGATTAAAAAATTCCTGGGTTAGTCTTAGTCAGCATAGTTTCAAGTATGTAATATTTCATGATACTCTTGTCAAACATTGCAAGGGAATTAGACCCCAGATTCTTATGTGTAAACATCCATGGATCTCCCTCTTTTGGCCAGGTCAGAGGTCAGTCACACACGTAATTAATAACTCCTCTCTTGAAGAGTGTATGGTAAATGTCAAACAAGCTTAATTGAAATATTTTTAAGTGTGTGTGCACGTGTGGCCCGACCCCCCTGGCATTTTTGATCTAGGTAGCAACAGTAAATCTTCCCCTCCCCCTTTATCGAGGGTATATATTTGGTCCTGTAGAGACTTCGGGACAGAGTGTGGGACACCGGGGTCGAGAGAGGGTCTGTGAAGAACATCTCACAGAGGGAGTGACAGCGTGAATCCACCGGATGGAGAGACGGAGAGAGGTCTTAAGGTAATGTGTGTGATCTCTGAGGTTTTGTTCCATGTCCAAATTTCTTAACTTTTGGCCAGTGTTAGAGTAGGATTTATAAGTGGTGATTAGCATAATTTTGTTCTCAATAAACTCATGTTAAATTTCCCGTCTGTGTCAATTGTTGAATCCTCTTAGCCTTTTGGATATAGTGGCTGACAACCGTTCCCATAATTAATGACAGTCATAGAAAGTACTCTCCAAGTCAAGCAATGTTTCTTGCCTCGTTGCTTGATATAGTCTCAATGGTCAAAGGCAGATGGTGGCAGCGTATTTCATCCTGTGTTAGCATTTCCTTGTTGGCAGTGTACCTTTGTTTCCGGTGTAACCATCATATGTCAGCTCATAACAGTGTTACCAAGTGCAACCAATGGGGAAGTGTTACTCAGGATACGTAGTAGTGTGTACATTATTAGTTTAGTATCCATTATAGTGGTGTTCCAATGGTGGCATATTTAGTGGTGTTACAACAGCACTGCCTAATGGACCTGTGGATGATTTGGGTACTCAATATTTTATACGTCTGTATCATGTCCCCTCTCTCCCTCCTCTCTTACGTGGTCAGGTTTAGTTCCTTCAGTCTGTCTTCGTACGTCATCCCTCGCAGCTCTGGGACGAGTCTCGTTGCAAACTTCTGCACATTATCGAACTTCCTTACGCGCGCCTGCCTGTGCATGCCCGCGAGCACGTGCGCGCACGCTCATACACGCTACACGTGCTTGCGGAAGCTTGAAGACTCACGCTTGAGCGACGGCCTTAGCGTGCAGAGCCTTGCGTGCGGCCCAGCTCTGTGTCACAACACATTACACACCCACCATTACCTCACCCCCCCCCCCTGCCACCCCTGGTGTGGCTCCCCCCCTGCCGCCACCCCTGGTGTGTCCCCCCCCGCCTCCACCCCTGGTGTGCTCCCCACCTGCCTCCACCCCTGGTGTGCTCCCCACCTGCCTCCACCCCTGGTGTGCTCCCCACCTGCCTCCACCCCTGGTGTGCTCCCCACCTGCCTCCACCCCTGGTGTGCTCCCCACCTGCCTCCACCCCTGGTGTGCCTCCACCCATGGTGTGCCCCCCCCCTGGTGTGCTCCCCACCTGCCTCCACCCCTGGTGTGCTCCCCACCTGCCTCCACCCCTGGTGTGCTCCCCACCTGCCTCCACCCCTGGTGTGCTCCCCACCTGCCTCCACCCCTGGTGTGCTCCCCACCTGCCTCCACCCCTGGTGTGCCCCACACCTGCCTCCACCCCTGGTGTGCCCCCCCCTGCCGCCACCCCTGGTGTGCCCCCCCCCCCTGCCGCCACCCCTGGTGTGCCCCACACCTGCCTCCACCCCTGGCCACCCCGCTCAGTGCTCAGCACCCCGTGGCCAGTCCTGCACAGAACCTCCCCCCCCCCATCACCAGGAACCACAACTCCAGGAACTCTAGCGCGGCGGCATCTAGAGTATCCCCCAGTACCACTACACACCATAAAGAAAACTTACATGCAGAAACTGCAAGCAGTGCAAACTAAGGCGCTAAGGAGAGCAGCCAAACACCGTCCACCATATGATCAGACAATCCAGGAGCTCCAGGAACTCCTGAACACACAGCCACTAAACATCAGACTGCAGCAGCAAGCCATCAGGGTGTGGAACACCATCCTAATGTTAGAGGACCCAATGTTAGAAAGATTACTCCAAGATGAGAAGCCCCGCTCCCACAGCTGGTGGCCCAAGATGAGACGCCCCACTCCCACAGCTGGTGGCCCAAGATGAGACGCCCCACTCCCACAGCTGGTGGCCCAAGATGAGACGCCCCACTCCCACAGCTGGTGGCCCAAGATGAGACGCCCCACTCCCACAGCTGGTGGCCCAAGATGAGACGCCCCACTCCCACAGCTAGTGGCCCAAGATGAGACGCCCCACTCCCACAGCTAGTGGCCCAAGATGAGACGCCCCGCTCCCACAGCTGGTGGCCCAAGATGAGACGCCCCACTCCCACAGCTGGTGGCCCAAGATGAGACGCCCCACTCCCACAGCTGGTGGCCCAAGATGAGACGCCCCACTCCCACAGCTGGTGGCCCAAGATGAGACGCCCCACTCCCACAGCTGGTGGCCCAAGATGAGACGCCCCACTCCCACAGCTGGTGGCCCAAGATGAGACGCCCCACTCCCACAGCTGGTGGCCCTAGATGAGACGCCCCGCTCCCACAGCTGGTGGCCCAAGATGAGACGCCCCACTCCCACAGCTGGTGGCCCAAGATGAGACGCCCCACTCCCACAGCTGGTGGCCCAAGATGAGACGCCCCACTCCCACAGCTAGTGGCCCAAGATGAGACGCCCCACTCCCACAGCTGGTGGCCCAAGATGAGACGCCCCACTCCCACAGCTGGTGGCCCAAGATGAGACGCCCCACTCCCACAGCTGGTGGCCCAAGATGAGACGCCCCACTCCCACAGCTGGTGGCCCAAGATAAGACGTCCCGCTCCCACAGCTGGTGGCCCAAGAGCCGCGATTTACTAGATGAAAACCCCGTCCCACAGTACATAATTCCTAGGTAAAACACTGACCCGACATCCTTCCCCCAATAATTGGAAATATTGAGTGTGTATGCGTATGTGTGTATAGTTTTTATTATTATTATTAGTATTATTTTCTACCACAGACGTGGCCAGACATTTACAATGCTAACCAGCATATATACATTTTCTTCTGTCCTCCATGGACAGGGTTAGAGATTTGTTAAACATGCGCTTCAGGGATTTATTGAACAATCAACCACAGATTGTTGATTGTGTTCTGTGTGTATAGTTGTGTATATGCATATATATATATATATATATATATATATATATATATATATATATATATATATATATATATATGAATAACTCAATACATAATAATAATAATAAAATAAAGAGCCTTAAACAGAACAACATGTGTGGAAGCATCGGAGTGTGTATATATGAATGCTACACAGTATTCATCTATAGACATCCATATATGGTGAAACACATGTGAAGAACGTCTCACACACTCACAGCTCCCTGACAAGAGGGAGCCAGCTTAGCTTAGCTGCCAACACCCACACATGGTGTCAGCAAGGCGGACAGCCCGCCTGCTTTCATACCTCTCACTGTATTTCCCATTTCTATACTTCCCTTCACCTATGTCTCTCCTTCCTCTTTACTCCCCCAAAAAAGCGGCCCGGTCCTCGACCAGGCCTCCTTTTTGTTACACATTCCTCAGGAAGCAGCCCGTAGGAGCTGTCTAACTCCCAGGTACCTATTTACTGCTAGGTGACCAGGTGCATCAGGGGTGAAAGAAACTTTTTGCTCATTTGTTTCCGCCTCAACCTGGGATCGAACCCAGAACCTCAGGACTACGAATCGCGAGCGCTGTCCACTCAGCCGTCAGGCCCCCTGCTCAGAGATGTACCTGTAGCTTCCTGCAGGTCAACACCCGCACACAGGCGGGACCCCAGAGCCAGAGCTCAACCCCCACAAGCACAACTAGGGGAGTACTGGATTACTCCCGTAAGCCTAAAGAGTAACTAACCATTAACAATCAGTTCTAATATAGGAAATATTGTATCACAAATCACTTCAATACTACAATGAGAAGACTTGTATTACCATTGTAGTACAATGACACGAAAAACATGCCGATTGTATGATGTATTGACAGTTGTAATCAGAGTGATCAATCATCCGTCAAGCCCAGAGACCGTCACCATGCCGTCAACCCCAATTAACCCTAATGCGATTTAAAATGGGCAGGGTCGGCGGCCATCTTGGAGCGGCCAGAGTAAACACGCGGGGGGCGGTAACAGGACACAACCAAACAAGCGCCCCCACTTAAACACCTTCACACACACTCACGGGGAAACAAAAAGCCTTTACGAAACACACAAACAAAACACAAGTGGTTAAAAATGGCGAAGGGGCGTACGGGAAGCCTCGGAACAAAAGCCGATCGATATGTCGAGGACAGACAGACACCATTGTGACACTTTGGTGCCTCAGAGTGGGGGGGGGAGTTTTGACACCACTAGGGGCAGGGGGTGACGCCTTGACACCACACTAGGGGCAGGGGGTGACGTCTTGACACCACACTAGGGGCAGGGGGTGACGTCTTGACACCACACTAGGGGCAGGGGGTGACGTCTTGACACCACACTAGGGGCAGGAGGTAACGTCTTGACACCACACTAGGGGCAGGGGGTGACGTCTTGACACCACACTAGGGGCAGGAGGTAACCTTGACACCACACTAGGGGCAGGGGGTGACGTCTTGACACCACACTAGGGGCAGGAGGTAACCTTGACACCACACTAGGGGCAGGGGGTGACGTCTTGACACCACACTACGGGCAGGAGGTAACCTCTTGACACCACACTAGGGGCAGGGGGTGACGTCTTGACACCACACTAGGGGCAGGAGGTAACGTCTTGACACTACACTAGGGGCAGGGGGTGACGTCTTGACACCACACTAGGGGCAGGAGGTAACCTTGACACCACACTAGGGGCAGGGGGTGACGTCTTGACACCACACTAGGGGCAGGAGGTAACCTTGACACCACACTAGGGGCAGGGGGTGACGTCTTGACACCACACTAGGGGCAGGAGGTAACCTCTTGACACCACACTAGGGGCAGGGGGTGACGTCTTGACACCACACTAGGGGCAGGGGGTGACGTCTTGACACCACACTAGGGGCAGGGGGTGACGTCTTGACACCACACTAGGGGCAGGAGGTGACCTCTTGACACCACACTAGGGGCAGGGGGTGACGTCTTGACACCACACTAGGGGCAGGGGGTGACGTCTTGACACCACACTAGGGGCAGGGGGTGACGTCTTGACACCACACTAGGGGCAGGAGGTAACGTCTTGACACCACACTAGTTGCAGGGGGTGACGTCTTGACACCACCACTAGGGGCAGGGGGTGACGTCTTGACACCACACTAGGGGCAGGGGGTGACGTCTTGACACCACACTAGGGGCAGGGGGTGACGTCTTGACACCACACTAGGGGCAGGGGGTGACGTCTTGACACCACACTAGGGGCAGGGGGTGACGTCTTGACACCACACTAGGGGCAGGGGGTGACGTCTTGACACCACACTAGGGGCAGGGGGTGACGTCTTGACACCACACTAGGGGCAGGGGGTGACGTCTTGACACCACACTAGGGGCAGGGGGTGACGTCTTGACACCACACTAGGGGTAAGACAGAGAATGGTTGTTGGACACTATGGTGGGAAACTACACAAATGTTCAACTACCCAGTAGTTGGCCAGTCAGCCACGGTGGGCAGGCAAGAGCGGGAGAGCCCCGTCCCTGGGGACAGGGAGAGCCCCGTCCCTGGGGACAGGGAGAGCCCCGTCCCTGGAGACAGGGAGAGCCCCGTCCCTGGAGAGGGGGAGAGCCCCGTCCCTGGAGAGAGGCATAGCCCCGTCCCTGGAGAGGGGGAGAGCCCCGTCCCTGGAGACAGGGACAGCCCCGTCCCTGGAGACAGGGACAGCCCCGTCCCTGGAGACAGGGAGAGCCCCGTCCCTGGAGACAGGGAGAGCCCCGTCCCTGGAGACAGGAAGAGCCCCGTCCCTGGAGACAGGAAGAGCCCCGTCCCTGGAGACAGGGACAGCCCCGTCCCTGGGGACAGGGACAGCCCCGTCCCTGGAGACAGGGAGAGCCCCGTCCCTGGGGACAGGGAGAGCCCCGTCCCTGGAGACAGGGAGAGCCCCGTCCCTGGGGACAGGGAGAGCCCCGTCCCTGGGGACAGGGAGAGCCCCGTCCCTGGAGACAGGGAGAGCCCCGTCCCTGGAGACAGGGAGAGCCCCGTCCCTGGAGACAGGGAGAGCCCCGTCCCTGGGGACAGGGAGAGCCCCGTCCCTGGGGACAGGGAGAGCCCCGTCCCTGGGGACAGGGAGAGCCCCGTCCCTGGGGACAGGGAGAGCCCCGTCCCTGGGGACAGGGACAGCCCCGTCCCTGGGGACAGGGACAGCCCCGTCCCTGGGGGAAGTATTGTGCCAAGAAAGGTGACATTAGACTACCGGACAAAGAGACTTGACAACAACGGGGCCTTTGATTAAAGGAAATAAAGTGCACTCTTACAATGAAACAATTAGTGAAACATTAGCTACCTGCTTGATGGGGGTCTGGGGGTCCTCCCCCCACCCCCCACACAAGCCCGGCCCGAGGCCAGGCGCGACTTCTGAGAGTTTGGTCCACCAGGCTGTTACTGGCAGCGGCCCGCAGGCCCACATACCCACCACAGCCCGGTTGGTCCACCAGGCTGTTGCTTGGAGCGGCCCGCAGGCCCACATACCCACCACAGCCCGGTTGGTCCACCAGGCTGTTGCTGGGATCGGCCCGCAGGCCCACATACCCACCACAGCCCGGTTGGTCCACCAGGCTGTTGCTTGGAGCGGCCCGCAGGCCCACATACCCACCACAGCCCGGTTGGTCCACCAGGCTGTTGCTGGCAGCAGCCTGCACAGGAGCGTCCGTATGACAGTGAATATGTAAACACGCACACAATGAATACATGAATATGACAAGAGTTTTGATTCATGTTCCACGCTGTCCCTCCCCCCCCCTCAGAGGACTGACAGGAGGGGGGGGGCGTGGTTAGACAGCACACACTACCCCCCCTCAGAGGACTGACAGGGGGGGGGTAGACAGCACCCACTACCCCCTTCAGAGGACTGACAGGGGGGTTAGACAGCACACACTACCCCCTTCAGAGGACTGACAGGGGGGTTAGACAGCACCCACTGCCCCTGTCTTATCACTGACAATGATAGACAGCCTCCCCCACACTCCTGGCATTCCCTGCCCGTCTCAAGATTCGCCACTCCGTACAAAATGCAGCCGTTTTACCCTGCTAGGAAAGTAACTATTACGGTGTTTTTTTTTCGAACTCGTCGTCCATATAGCACGTCACATTTTGACATATACTCTGACCTACGGCCAGAAATCGTCGTGCTAGAACATGGAAGCGACTGTGACGGACTGTCCCGTTTTCTGTTGTGGGTCCTCTGGTAGGTTAGGATAAGAGCACTTTAGTAGGACAGTTTCTTTACGTTGGGAGAACCTTAGGAGGCCGGGCTGTGGTTTTAAATACACTTACTATACAACACCCCCAACACACACGGAACACTTACTATACAACACCCCCAACACACACGGAACACTTACTATACAACACCCCCAACACACACACGGAACACCATACAACACCCCCAACACACACACGGAACACCATACAACACCCCCAACACACACACGGAACACTTACCATACAACACCCCAACACACACACGGAACACTTACCATACAACACCCCAACACACACACGGAACACTTACCATACAACACCCCCAACACACACGGAACACTTACCATACAACACCCCAACACACACACGGAACACTTACCATACACTCGCAACACAACACTTGGACCCCGACCATACCTGTAAAAGAAAGATATACACATTAGGAGACAGTAGAGACGCTGTTGAAGCTATCATACAAGTCTGAGGAAATGGAATGGGAACAAAGATGTACACGCCAAGGACAAATCCCAAATATCTTTTTTTCACACATGTTAAATCAAAATCAAAAACCTCCACCAGTATTGTTACCTTACAACTGAAGGTTCGTACACAGAGGATGACAAAGAAATTAGTGACATTCTAAGAGGCCAGTATAAGGCTATGTTTAGCACACCAATAAACAATATGAAAGTTAAAGATCTAGACAGCTTCTTTATGATTGATATCCAAGCTGCCGATAATATAACGGATATTTACATGAACTCGGAAAACTTGGAACAATGCACTCAGCTCCTGGGCCTGACTCGTGGAATTCAATATTCATAAAGAAATGTAAAGTACCAGTAGCGAGAGCACTCAGCGTAATATGGAGAATGAGCCTGGATACAGGGGAGATACCAGCAGCACTTAAATCTGCAGATATAGCTCCGTTGCACAAGGGGGGCAGTAAAGCCTCGGCAAACTTTTTTAATCCAGTTGCACTAACAACACACAAAATTTTTTGGAGTGATTAGGAATTAAATTTCCAGTTTTATGGAAAATAATGAGTTACATAACCCAGGACAACATGGATTTAGAGCGGGAAGATCCTGTCTGTCACAGTTACTCAACCACTATGACAAAATCACAGAAGCTTTTGAAGAAAAGCAAAATGCAGATGTTGTATACCAACCCGTTCTCGCAAATTCGTAAAGTCAATATTGACTTATTAACTACGTGCATAGGTGATATACTAAACATAATAGATACCCTTAAAAAGATTCATAGAAAACACCGACCTTACCTAACCTTGTTAGTATCTTAAGATAAGCATCTTATTGCTTCGTAATTACAATTATTACTTAACCTATACCTATTTTAGGTTAGGTAATAATTGTAATTACGAAGGAATAAGATGCTTATCTTAACACACTAAGTAGGTTAGGTAAGGTCGGTGTTTTCTATGAAGCTTTTCAAGGGAAACTATTATGTTAAGTATGTCACCTATGCACATATTTAATAAGTCAATATTGACTTATTAAATTTGCGAGAACGGGTTGTGTATACACAGACTTTGCAAAGGCGTTCGACAAGTGTGACCATGGCGTGATAGTCCATAACATGAGGTCAATAACAATAACAGGTAAAGTGGGGCGCTGGATTTTCAACTTTGTCAAACAGAATGCAGAGACTGACAGTCAATCAAATAAGATCAAGTCCCAGAGCAGTGAAAAGCTCTGTACCCCAGGGTACAGTCCTTGCACCGCTGCTCTGTACCCCGGGGCACAGTCCTTGCACCGCTGCTCTGTACCCCAGGGCACAGTCCTTGCACCGCTGCTCTGTACCCCGGGGCACAGTCCTTGCACCGCTGCTCTGTACCCCAGGGCACAGTCCTTGCACCGCTGCTCTGTACCCCGGGGCACAGTCCTTGCACCGCTGCTCTGTACCCCAGGGCACAGTCCTTGCACCGCTGCTCTGTACCCCGGGGCACAGTCCTTGCACCGCTGCTCTGTACCCCAGGGCACAGTCCTTGCACCGCTGCTCTGTACCCCGGGGCACAGTCCTTGCACCGCTGCTCTGTACCCCAGGGCACAGTCCTTGCACCGCTGCTCTGTACCCCGGGGCACAGTCCTTGCACCGCTGCTCTGTACCCCAGGGCACAGTCCTTGCACCGCTGCTCTGTACCCCAGGGCCCAGTCCTTGCACCGCTGCTCTGTACCCCAGGGCCCAGTCTTTGTACCACTGATATGTCTCATTCTTATCTCGGATACAGACAAAAATACAAGTCACAGCTTTGTGTCATCCTTTGTTTATGATACAAAAATCTGCAGGAAAATTTCCTGTGTAGAAGACACTGAGAAACTACAGGCAGATATGTAGATTATATGTAGATATAGATGTATATAGATAGATTATATCTAGATATAGATGTATATAGATAGATTATATCTAGATATAAGTAAAGTATTCGATTGGGCAACTGAATATAACAACACTGTTTACGGTGACAAGTTCCAGTACCAAGGTGTCCAACCACTTGGGCTGGATGGTAGAGCGACGGTCTCGTTTCATGCAGGTCGGCGTTCAATCCCCGACCGTCCACAAGTGGTTGGGGCACCATTCCTTTCCCCCCATCCCATCCCAAATCCTTCCATCCTGACCCCCTGTAAGTGCTACATAGTCTCGTAATGGCTTGGCGCTTTCCCCAGACAATTCCCATTCCAGTACCAAGGTGGTGGAGTCGTAATGTTTTTGGTGTACAAGAGAGCTACGAGGGAAGAGAAAGGAGGCTTCACTATCTTTCACTATGCGTGTGCATGGCCATCTTCAGAAGCTTCATAAAACTGGATTTAAACTATGAGCTTGTGGGTGACGTCGTCGTGACGAAGGGGGGGGGGGGGGGGTAGGCCGAACAGAATATTGTAGGCCTGGTCGTGGCTGTTGGTTCACATAGCAACGTATTATGAACAAATATGGTTCAAATATAACAAAATACAAACCCCACTACCCCCCCCCACAACTACAACCGTCACCCCCCCCCCCTACAACCCCTTAACCCATAACCTCCCACATACGTAGGCCTAAGGTGGAGTGCGTCAGCCTCAGAGACTAGATAAAACGGACCATTCTTGCTCTTTCATTAAAATTGTTTTTATTTTTTTTTTTTTTAACATTATTTCTAAATTCTTTACTTTTTAGGGAAGCGAGTTGTGTGTGTGTCAATGTGTAGTGTGGAGGAACCTGTCCTTCAGGTCTGGTAGTTGTGTAATTGTTGCTTGGAGCGGCCCGCAGGCCCACATACCCACCACAGCCCGGTTGGTCCACCAGGCTGTTGCTTGGAGCGGCCCGCAGGCCCACATACCCACCACAGCCCGGTTGGTCCACCAGGCTGTTGCTTGGAGCGGCCCGCAGGCCCACATACCCACCACAGCCCGGTTGGTCCGGCACTCCTTGGAGGAAACAGTCTAGTTTCCTCTTGAAGATGTCCACGGTTGTTCCGGCAATATTTCTTATAGTCGCTGGGAGGACGTTGAACAACCGCGGACCTCTGATGTTTATACAGTGTTCTCTGATTGTGCCTATGGCACCTCTGCTCTTCACTGGTTCTATTCTGCATTTTCTTCCATATCGTTCACTCCAGTACGTTGTTATTTTACTGTGTAGATTTGGGACCTGTCCCTCCAGTATTTTCCACGTGTATATTATTTGGTATCTCTCTCCACCACTGCTCTTCTGGCGGCACATGCTGGGAGGGTGATTAATGGCAATGGTGTAGGGCGTGTTGTGGGCGTTGGGGGAGGGGGTGAGGGAGAGACGCACACAGATTTGAGAGAGGGAGAAAGAGTTGAGAGAAATATTAGAGACTAAAGCGAGAGTTGGGGAGCGACAGAGTGGGAGGGAGAATGTGGGGGAGTGTGAATCTTACTAAAACTCTCCACTAAGTGGCATCAGTCACTGGACGAGTCCAAGATCAACCAGGTTGTTGCTGTAGACACAGCCGGCGCCTTTGATCACTCTGGATTAGTAGTGAAGCTTCAAGCACTTGGCATCTCGGGCTCCATCTTAGAGCTAATATAAGACTACCTTCAAGGACGACCTCTAAGGGTGGTCCTCAATGGAGCAGACCCCGAGAGTCACTCAACTGGTGGCAGCGTTCCTCAGGGCAGTGTTCTTGGCCCTCTAACCTGGAGTGTTTATTGCATCGATCTACTTCACCTCATTCCTGAAGCTCAAGCCTATGCTGACGACTCCACTTTAACCTTTACATTTGGAAAGGAAGAAATGCTAACTGCTACAAGACTCATCAATCACAAACGTTCAGCGATTTCTACTTGGGGTAGGAGATGGCAGGTCACATCTGCGGCTGAGAAAAACAGGCAATGATACCTTGATCGGACAGGCTTGCAAATGAGTAACAAAAACCTGGAGTTTTTACCAAAACCCTCCTAGATGAAACTGATATGTGAGGCAACAAGTTTCTTTCTTATGTGAAAATGAAGAGCCACGTGCTTAGCCTAGCCCAAAAGGCAGCGGTAAACTTACAGCTCTACGGCGCATCTCTCACCTTCTTGACACATGGGGAGGCTACAAAATCATTCATGAGGTTCGCTCCCATCTTTAGTATGCGCCGCTCTCCTGGACTGCCTGCTCTCTATTGTTCAACTGAATTTTGAACAAAGTGGAGAGCCGTGCAAGGCGGATCATCTCTAGTCTTGACCAAGTCTGGTGGGAACAGTCTGAACATCACAGCCTGCAACACCGTCGTGACGTTCGTGGTCTTACTGTTATGTACAAGATCAACATTCTCAAAGTTCTGCACCTGGCCCAACTCCGTGGACAACCATTAGTTGGCCCCCGGGACACAAAGCTGTGAGCCATCAACGGCCTCATGCTGGAACTGTCTTTCTCAAGACCATCACTTCATTAGCGATCATTCATGCCTAACAAATCCATCTGAAACGTGTTTGCTTAACAGGTTGAAACATGGGAGATGAGGTCCACTGATCACATGAAGGCTCTGGCACACAGTTGGCTACAGGCTCATCCTCTTGTGTAATTGTCACCTTGATTTAAATAACGATTATTCACAAAAAAATAAGAATCTAGTGAACAGGCTTGAGATGAGCTTGTAGTTTTGCTAGATACCTGTTATCATCGCCATCTAATTCAGGCCTTTTCCATATCAAGAATCATTTGTGGTAAAGCCCAAAGCATGTTTTGAGTTAAGAGGGAAACGAATGAGATTTGGGTGAAAATTTGGCTTTAAGAAGTTTGCAGGAGACAAGAGGTATCCTGAGGCAGCCCAAGATGGCGCCTAGAGCTGCTGGAGGAGAGCGACTTCCCGCCGTGTGTAATGACACTGGTCTGAAAGGGATTTTACTAAAGGTATTTTATTTTATTTTATTTTTTTATTTGTTTTACATATTTTTAGTATTTTTTTAGTATTTTACTAAAGGTATTACTAAAAGGTATTTTGCTAAAGGGTACTTTCCATACAAAGAAGGAATAATTTAAACAGGGAGATTGAAGAAATCGAACAGAAACTGAAACATTCATATCAGATTAAAGAAAGGCAACTAGAACATAAAGCAATTCAAGAAATAAAGAAAACTCCAAAATATTTCTTCACATGTGCGAAATCAAAAGCAAAAACCACTGCCAGTATTGGACCTATTAGTATTAGTGAAGGTTCATATACTGAGGATGACAAAGAAATTAGTGAAATCCTAAAAAAGCAGTATGAAGCAGTACTGGGGTTTAGCACTCCAATAAACAACATGAAAGTGGAAGATCCGGACAACTTTATGCATGATATCCAATCACCTGTAAATATAACTGATATCAACACGAGCGTGACAGGTTTTGAAAGAGAAATTGACAATATGTCCATGCACTCAGCCCCGGGTCCAGACTCATGGAATTCAATAATTATAAAGAACTGCAAAGTGCCAGTAGCACAGGCACTCAGTATAGTGTGGAGGAAGAGCTTGGACACGGGAGAGATACCAGATGCACTTAAAGCAGCAGACATTGCCCCTCTACACAAGGGAGGGAGCAAAGCATTGGCAAAGAATTATAGACCAGTTGCCATTAGGACTACGACCCCCAAGCGCTAACCACTCAGCCGTGAGGCCCCTTAACACACCGTGTGTGAGTGTGGGGGGGGGGGGGTCAAATGTGACCATGGAGTGATAGCACACAAAATGAGGTTAATGGGAATAACTTAAAATAGGACGCTGGATTCTCAGTTTGCTGTTAAACAGAACACAGAGTAACAGTCAACCATATAAAATCTAGTCCAAGAGCAGTTAAAAGCTCTGTACCTCAGGGTACAGTCCTTGCTCCTCCATTGCTTTTCCTTATTCTCATATCAGATATTGACTCAAATACAAGTCACAGCTTCGTGTCATCCTTTGCAGGTGACACAAAAATCAGCATGAAAATTACCTCGGCTGAAGACATTGAAAAACTACAAGCAGATATTAATAAAGTTTTCGATTGGGCAGCAGAAAATAACATGATGTTTAACAGTGATAAATTCCAGGTACTCAGGTACGGTAAAAATGAGGACCTTAAACATAATACAGGGTACAAAACACAATCAAATTTGCCCATAGCAGGAAAGCAACATGTAAAGGATTTGGGAATAATGATGTCTGACGACCTAACGTTTAGGGAGCATAACCAAGCAAATATTGCGTCAGCCAGAAAAATGATCGGATGGATTACGAGAACTTTCAAATCTATGAATCCCATCACAATGGTTTAACTCTTAAAGTCACTTGTGTTGTCCCGTCTTGAGTACTGCTTAGTACTCGCTTCCCCATTCAGAGCAGGAGAGATTGCTGAAATAGAGGGAATACAGAGAACACTCGCTAGAGAGAAGACGAGAGAGATACCAAATAATATACACGTGGAAGATACTGGAGGGCCAAGTACCAAATCTACACAGTAAAATAACAACGTACTGGAGTGAACGATATGGAAGAAAATGCAGAATAGAACCAGTGAAGAGCAGAGGTGCCATAGGCACAATCAGAAAACACTGTATAAACATCAGAGGTCCACGGTTGTTCAACGTCCTCCCAGCGAGCATAAGAAATATTGCTGGAACAACCGTGGACATCTTCAAGAGGAAACTAGATTGTTTCCTCCAAGGAGTGCCGCACCAACCGGGCTGTGGTGGATTTGTGGGCCTGCGGGCCGCTCCAAGCAACAGCCTGGTGGACCAAACTCTCACAAATCAAGCAGGTATACAACGAGAGACATGATTGGGTGGAGCTGCAAGGTTGCAGCCAATCAGCAGGGGACGTGTAGTGACATCACGAGCGACCATACGGGACTGTGAATAAGCGTCTTGGGTCACTGACCTCGTGGCCTTGATCGGGTGCAGACGTGAGAGTCGACACTCCAGGATTTATCGCCAGATTCGCGAGTGTGTGGCAAGTTAAGCTTTCTAGAGGAAGCAAGAGTACCTTCCAACAACTAGAGGCGCAGCTGACAACCTCTGAACATGGAGAGTACCTGCTGTTGTAAGACTTAGCTGGACGCCCACGGTCTACAGTGGGGAAGTGATGAGGTCACGCCCCTGACATTGTGGGTGTCAGGGGGTGACCCGACATGTCACCCCCCCCCCCCCCTGACATTTGGCACATGTGGAAAGTGAGAATCATCCATCAGGTGTCCAGGACAATCCCAACTTGACACGTTAGTGGGTAAGTGGAGCCAGTGATGATGGTGACCCACTCTAGGAGGAGGAGGCTTGTGAGAGTCAACCGGACAACAGGTGCAGTGACAGGTGAGCCTCTCACCTAGGAGCAAGACCAGAGGTTACTGAGAGTGTTTCACCTGTCAAGCCGAGAGCTCATTAATCTACAGTGACAGTACAAGTGATAAATGTTGGCACAGTAGAGACACTGGTCGTGTGGCAGAGGAGCCACAGCCTAGTCCAACAGTGAGAACCTCTCTCAACGACTACAGCAGAGAGGCTCGCCCTTGAGAGGGTGCAGAATAGTTCAGGGAGGGAGAGCAGACCGCGACCCATATCGCGCAGGAACGGTCATAATGGAGAACTTGACTGTGCAGGAGGCTAAGTGAGGGACCAGGGGCGAGGTCGAGGCTGCATGTGGGTGGAGAGGAGTCTAGCACACACACCTCACAAATCAGCTGGAGGAGTGACGTCATGGAGGCAGCAGCTGAAGGAGGAGTATACCTGGAGAGGGTCTCTGGAGTTCCTCTACTCCCCGGGCCCGGCCTGAGGCCAGGCTCGGGGAGTAGAACAACTCCCCGGAGTTATACAGGACAGACTTGTGCAAATTTTATGCAAAGGGCATATGCAGACATAGATATAGCCTAGTGGAGCCTAGTGGACCAAACTCTCACAAGTCAAGCCTGGCCTCGGGCCGGGCTTGGTGAGTAGAAGAACTCCCAGAACCCCATCAACCAAGTATCAACCAGGTATCTACTGATTAACCTAAGTTATCACAAGCAGAGTGAAGCACGACTTGTTGCAGCTGGAAATCCCAATTATTATGGATGCGGGAGAGAATCGGTAAGCAAGAATTTGTCTTGGATACAAATATCCACGGAGATTCGGGCTGGAAACAACAGTTGAGCAGCGGAGTTGCAGAATCTGTGGTGAGAGTGACGGACACCGCCTTGACCACTATCTGAGAGAGTGTCGGAAAATCCGACACCATTTAATATATCATACAGATAATAGCTGTATTGTATAAACAAGTTACCCATAGAAAACGTAACTTGTAGTGGAATTACCGTCTAAAGAAAACGGGATATCATCACCACATACCATTATAAATTGACCAGCTATTCTGCTGGGAATTATTCTTAAATACATTAGTCTTTGGACTTTACCATCATAAAAACATCTTATATAAATTAACTTAATTATCAATATTAAAGTAGAGTAAATGTGACCCTTCTATCACTTTCTGACATGTGGACAATGTAAGCCAGGCGTCAGAGTGAGGAAGGAGGGCAGCCATTGTTTATATTGAGACCAGAGGCTCACACGGGAGCAAATTCGGCTCCTGTTAAATTTACTTGGACGTAGTGTTATGGAAACCAAAGGTGTACCATTTTTCAACACGCTGTCTACATATCAAGTTAAGTGTTCTTTCCGAAACCCATTATCTATCATTAGTGGCCATTAATGTCATTGGGTAGGGTTAGCCGGTTAGAACGCGAAATCGCCTCATACTAAAGGTAATTAAGCCAGGTCTTTATTGTTCCATGTACTGTATAGTGTTTTCTCTGATATAGCTTGTCATATATAGGATTCTGGCTTCACAGCTAGCGCACTTTTGACAGGTCAAGACGAGGAAGCAAGATTTGTGCACCAGTTACTGGGTGATATGGAAGCTTCCTCAAAGAGGATAATTTGGTGTCTACACCCTAGTTATACCTGGTGGACTAACCTGCTGTACTATAAGATAAGGAACCTTTTCAATGTATGTAGTTAATACTGTAGTTTGATTGGCTGCATATATATTAATTTAATAAACCCCCCTAATGTGTAGAGGATCGATTTGTGAGATTAAGAGATTATTGCAGAAATACAGTCCACTTAACATTATACAAATTGCTATCGAAGTATATAAATTAACGTAAATATAAATTCATATAAATTAAATAAATATAAATCTCACAGGTCGGTTCCCACAGAGAGTGTGGACATCTAAGAGTCATTAGAAATGTGTGAAGCATAGTAAGCCCCACATTGTTTGAGTTAGGAGAATACTACTTGGCAAATATAAATGCTGTTCTCAATAGATTTCCCCATTTTTCACCCGCAACATAACGTAAGATTTTAACGGTTGACAAATGTTAATCTTCTTGTTTGAGAAGCTGTTCACTTGAGACAGTTAAGTGAGTTCCAGCTGTGTCTGGGTACAAGTGACAGGATGAACAACCCAGCGGGTTTTCTTCCTATTGGGGAGTGTTGTACATGCTGCTATGGCGGTGTGTCCACTCACAGGATGAGTGACGCCGCCCAATACTGTCACTATGGCGGTGTGTCCCCCCCCCACAGGATGAGTGACGCTGCCCAATACTGTCACTATGGCGGTGTGTCCACTCACAGGATGAGTGGCGCTGCCCAATACTGTCACTATGGCGGTGTGTTCACTCACAGGATGAGTGCCGCTGCCCAATACTGTCACTATGGCGGTGTGTTCACTCACAGGATGAGTGGCGCTGCCCAATACTGTCATTATGGCGGTGTGTTCACTCACAGGATGAGTGGCGCTGCCCAATACTGTCACTATGGCGGTGTGTTCACTCACAGGATGAGTGGCGCTGCCTAATACTGTCACTATGGCGGTGTGTTCACTCACAGGGTGAGTGGCGCTGCCCAATACTGTCATTATGGCGGTGTGTTCACTCACAGGATGAGTGGCGCTGCCCAATACTGTCACTATGGCGGTGTGTTCACTCACAGGATGAGTGCCGCTGCCCAATACTGTCACTATGGCGGTGTGTTCACTCACAGGATGAGACGCTGCCCAATACTGTCACTATGGCGGTGTGTCCCTCACAAGATGAGTGACGCTGCCCAATACTGTCACTATGGCGGTGTGTTCACTCACAGGATGAGTGGCGCTGCCCAATACTGTCACTATGGCGGTGTGTCCACTCACAGGATGACTGACGCTGCCCAATACTGTCACTATGGCGGTGTGTTCACTCACAGGATGAGTGGCGCTGCCCAATACTGTCACTATGGCGGTGTGTCCACTCACAGGATGACTGACGCTGCCCAATACTGTCACTATGGCGGTGTGTTCACTCACAGGATGAGTGGCGCTGCCCAATACTGTCACTATGGCGGTGTGTCCACTCACAGGATGAGTGGCGCTGCCCAATACTGTCACTATGGCGGTGTGTCCACTCACAGGATGAGTGGCGCTGCCCAATACTGTCACTATGGCGGTGTGTCCACTCACAGGATGAGTGACGCTGCCCAATAAACTCGGTACTCGGGGGCAAAACTTAACTCTTGCTTGCATTTTCACCAGGTGCTTCACTTGGCAGCCCTAATGAATCCTAGTCTTTGTTTAGCGAGCGCTAGAGAGAGTCAGAGAGTAATGTCGCCAGGAGGAGGAGCAGCGGTGGTTGTGGGGGCAGTGACACGAGCCGTGTTTGTGGGTCAGGCGTGAGGCTTTGTTAAGGACCTGCTCCGTCACCCGGGACACCCATACCCGACCCCTCCACGCATGCTCACGCATGCCCAGGGGGGCACGACCGCCCTCCACCTACAGCTAAGTGGGTGGGTCATATCCCACCTACACCCCCACGGGGCACTAACTTAGAGCATCAGTGGTAACAACATAGCCCCATCCTTGACTAGCCTATAACCTTAAATTGTTTTTTTTATTTACACATTTAAGTACATGTGCATTTGTGCAGCTGCCCGAGACTATGTGAAGTGGAGTACAGTGTGTGTCAAAAAGCTAGCTACGTGGTGCTAAAACTCCCCATCACACAGGATGGTTAGTCATACAGAGGCGTGTGATGAGTAGTCTGCACTGGCACACACTGGGTGCATTATGAGGATATCATCAACACAAGAGTGAATAAAGTAATTGCAAAGCTCTAGGTACCTCATGCCAACGGATTTTAATGGTCTGATAACTGGGCATTCGGTGATATAGTGTGGGAGATCATGCCGCAGTTCCTGTTCACAGAGTTTGCACCTGGAGTGCTCAGGATTGGGAGATCCGTCACCTGAGCCACCTGCCACAGGTAACGGTAACCCAACCTGATCCTGGCAACCACTGTGTCGCACAGTCTGGTCCACGTTTTGTGCTCCCCATAAACACAGGTTTCAGATCGGAACAAATCATAGCTTTTTATACTGGTGCTTTTAGGGCGTTGGGAGTCAGTAATTTCTCTCCTATCAGACCTGAGTGTTTGGAACAATATAGTTTTGACAACAGAGATCTAATTCAGCTTTATCTTTGTTAAACACAAATTTGGCTGCAATGTCTGTCTCATTATGATGTGTTATATTAATGTGTGAAGGTATCCATACAAAGGAGATTCGAGACCCTTTACTCTGTGCAGCGATTAGGTCATTTATAATTGGTAGTATGAGGTTCTTGCTGTCGATCTTCCAGAAGTTTTCGATTGCTTGAAGAACAGACCGAGTCATAAAATATTATTCCTCCTCCAATGTTTTTTAATGTACTGGTAGTTAGTTGTAATGCTGCTAGTTCTGCTTGTGTGGAGGTCAGCCAGTTGTTTAAACTGACACTGACAGTCTTTGTGCAAATATTATTTCTATAAAACCTACATGCCGCTGCAGTCTGTCCAGTAGAAGATTGGACTGAGCCGTCGGTGTAGACACAGTGCTCGTGAGATCTTAAATTCTCGATGGAGGAGGCAATTGTTTCAAGAGTGACAGCTCTGAGAAGAGCAAAATTCTCGTTACCTTTCTTGGTGACAGGTGTGTATGATACTTGAATGGTGAGGAACAGATAAAGAGGAATATCTGAGAAAGGTAGATTGCACTTAAAAGGAATGTTGAGTTTCAAGAGATTGTAGGCATTTTTGCTCAGTCATTTGTCATAAAAGGAGTGAGTCGGTATGTTGGCACCAGCCAATAGGGTGTTGACAGCACTGAATAATTTGTCCCCCTCAGATTGAACCCCACAACCCCTTCTATTCTGGGCTTCCGCCACTCCAACACACACACTGTGCGACACCCCACTAACCTGTCCATGTTAGTGGGTGTCGCCCACTACTGTTAGTGGGCGACACAGGAAAGTGCCTGTGTAGTGGTGGTCAGTGTAGGGCCACGTGTGTGGCCTGGGAGTACAAAAAGCTCAACTCTCCTTAGTTTAAAACTGCAACTTTTCACATGTGGGGAGACGTGAAAGGGTAGAAATAAACAGGGTGATATTTACCTTCTATTCCTTACCTATGTAGTACATGCTTACCTACGTGGTACCCTCGCTACCTACGTGGTACCCTCGCTACCTACCAGCTACTTACATTATATATATATATATATATATATATATATATATATATATATATATATATATATATATATATATATATATATATATGTCGTACCTAGTAGCCAGAACGCACTTCTCAGCCTACTATGCAAGGCCCGATTTGCCTAATAAGCCAAGTTTTCCTGAATTAATATATTTTCTCTAATTTTTTTCTTATGAAATGATAAAGCTACCCATTTCATTATGTAAGAGGTCAAATTTTTTTATTGGAGTTAAAATTAACGTAGATATATGACCGAACCTAACCAACCCTACCTAACCTAACCTAACCTATCTTTATAGGTTAGGTTGGGTTAGGTAGCAGAAAAAGTTAGGTTAGGTAGTCGAAAAAACATTAATTCATGAAAACTTGGCTTATTAGGCAAATCGGGCCTTGCATAGTAGGCTGAGAAGTGCGTTCTGGCTACTAGGTACGACATATTATATATATATATATATATATATATATATATATATATATATATATATATATATATATATATATATATATATATGTGTGTGTGTATGTATGTATGTATGTGTGTGTGTGTGTGTGTGTGTGTGTGTGTGTGTGTCTCACCTACGCTTGAAACAATCCAGGGATTCCACGTCTATCGTCCTACTCAGTGATGTGGTTCGTCAATCTACACCTCTATTTCCAAACTAGTATTTACCCAGGTCTTTCCTGAATCTGAACAGATGTAATTTATATCCACTGTACCAACGACGCTTTATTAACCTAACCTCCAATTGGAGTGCTCGCTACAGCAAAGGACTCGCTTTTTGCAAGGTCGGTGTTCGATCCCCGATGGTCAAAGCGGTTGGGCATCGTTCGTTCACTCCGTCCTCGTATCCCGTCCTCATCTCGCTTCCAAGTGCTCAAAGGACATACTGGCTTAGCGGTTCACCGCTAATAATGAGCTAATTGGCTAAGACGAGCCATTTTGTGATGGCGAGTGAGAAGATGATATTTGGGAGGTTGAGAGCCGTGTAGAGTGGTGTAGCCCCTCGTGAGAGGTGATCACCATTGTTACACACTCACAACACTTCTCACAATAGCTCGAGTGCCCTTCTTATCTGGCGCGGCTCAAGGCCCCCAACCTGCACCTCCAGTTATAAAATATTGCTGCCAGTTATTGAAAGTTATTTTTGGCTCTTGTTCATTCATGACGGGCGTGAGTATCGGTGGGTGCGTGTACTCACCTACTTGTACTCACCTGGTTGTGTCTGCAGGATCGAGCATTGGCTCTCGGATCCCGCCTTTCCAGCCATCGGTTGTTTACAGCAATGATTCCTGTCCCATGTCCCTATCATATCTAGTTTTAAAATTATGAATAGTATTTGCTTCCACAACCTGTTCCTGAAGTGCATTCCATTTTTCCACTACTCTCACGCTAAAAGAAAACTTCCTAACATCTCTGTGACTCATCTGAGTTTCCAGCTTCCATCCATGTCCCCTCGCTCTGTTACTATTCCGTGTGAACATTTCGTCTATGTCCACTCTCAATTCCCCTGAGTATTTTATACGTTCTTATCATATCCCCCCTCTCCCTTTTTTTCTAGTGCCGTAAGGCACAGTTCCTTCAGGCGCTCCTCATACCCCATCCCTCGTAACTCTGGGACGAGCCTCGTCGCAAACTTCTGAACCTTTTCCAGTTTCCTTATGTGTTTTTTCAGGTGGGGGCTCCATGATGAGGCGGCATACTCTAAGACTGGCCTCACGTAGGCAGTGTAAAGCACCCTAAATGCCTCCTTACTTAGGTTTCTGAATGATGTTCTAACTTTTGCCAGTGTAGAGTACGCTGCTGTCGTTATCCTATTTATATGTGCCTCAGGAGATAGATTAGGTGTTACGTCCACACCCAGGTCTCTTTCGCGCGTCATCACAGGTAAGCTGTTCCCCTTCATTGTGTACTGTCCCTTTGGTCTCTCATTACCTAAATCCCATTTCAATAACTTTACATTTGCTCGTGTTGAAATCCAGTAGCCATTTCTCTGACCAACTATGCAACCTGTTCAAGTCCTCTTGGAGGATCCAAGTAGCATCTAGCATGCATGCATGCATGCATGCGCGTGCGTGTCTTAATAACACATCAATGTGTTGAAAAACCTCTCTGTAACCCTGCTAACACAAGACAAACGAGAAGTACGTATGTCTGGCAGTTAGCACAGTAAATATCCTCCAAATATACCAATATACCAAGCCCCGGCCACCGCCAGGCCCGACAAGAGCAGCCACAGGAAGCAGGAAGCTCCAGGCTAAAGCTTTACGTGACATAACGTCAAAACTTGCCGGGGGCGACGCGACGGTCAACCGCACACCTCCGCTCCTCACTCTCTACAACACCTTGACACTTGTTTAATTCCTCCCCTAAAGTCACCGTCGTGAGACAGCCGCCGCCGCTATTCCACGATACCCGCCACGGATTGGGGGATCCTCATGCCCTGTCACTCCGTAATAAATGCAGCTGTTTGGCCTCAGTAGACACGTACGAGCCCAACCAGTCAACCTAACCCTACAGAGTCTGATGCATAGAAAACGGCAGTATTACGATGTTTATTATTTTCTCTAAAATCCCGCAATTCTGTTGCAATTTGTTGATGGAATTGGTTGACTCCGTTCATAATACGACCTATTATGCACTCTTCACCCGAGTGATGAACCGAGTCCTTATCCACAAGACCAACCGGGCTGTGGTGGGTATGTGGGCCTGCGGGCCGCTCCAAGCAACAGCCTGGTGGACCAACCGGGCTGTGGTGGGTATGTGGGCCTGCGGGCCGCTCCAAGCAACAGCCTGGTGGACCAAACTCTCACAAGTCAAGTCTGGCCTCGGACCGGGCTTGGAGTAGAACAACTCCCGAAGCATACCTGGAGCATACCTCTCCAGGTATGCTCCAGTGTCCAGGTACAACACAAGTACACTGTAGGTTATCTTGAGATGATTTCGGGGCTTTAGTGTCCCCGCGGCCCGGTCCTCGACCAGGCCTCCACCCCCAGGAAGCAGCCCGTGACAGCTGACTAACACTAACCTATTTTACTGCTAGGTAACAGGGGCATAGGGTGAAAGAAACTCTGCCCATTGTTTCTCGCCGGCGCCCGGGATCGAACCCCGGACCACAGGATCACAAGTACAGTGTGCTGTCCGCTCGGCTCCCTTCAGTGTGAAATATAACCACCCATTAAAACCTCACGTAACCGTCTAATTTATATACATACTGAAACATTAATCAGTGATGTAGGTGTGAAAAGTGTGGGCGTCTTGTACAAGCTGGGCCGGAGTTCGATCCCCGCGGTCCAAGAGCTGGGATCCGTTCCGTCATTCAGTTCTCATATCAGAGGTGCGTCACCATATATAATACGGAACACGACCCGCCAAATGGTTTAACAACCAGGGACCCATTCACTGCTGGGTGAACAGGGGCGTATAGTTAAGGATTGGTGCCCAGTCAATCCTCCCCGGCCAGGGTACCAACCCAGGCCAGAGTGCTCGCGAAGCGCCGGGCGAGTGCTTTACCACTGCGCCACGCCGACTGGTGAGCTTGCTGATAGTGTCACCGTAGCCCCTCCATGATGTACAGTGTTGCCACTGTTGTGTCACCGTAGCCCCTCCATGATGTACAGTGTTGCCACTGTTGTGTCACCGTAGCCCCTCCATGATGTACAGTGTTGCCACTGTTGTGTCACCGTAGCCCCTCCATGATGTACAGTGTTGCCACTGTTGTGTCACCGTAGCCCCTCCATGATGTACAGTGTTGCCACTGTTGTGTCACCGTAGCCCCTCCATGATGTACAGTACTGCCGCTGTTGTGTCACCGTAGCCCCTCCATGATGTACAGTGTTGCCACTGTTGTGTCACCGTAGCCCGTGCACGATACACAGTGGTGCCGCTGTCGTCACCGTAGCCCGTGCACGATACACAGTAGTGCCACTGTTGTGCACGGGGCCACAGTCACGTGACTGGCCCTGGTAACCACCCCGACAATAACCCACTTAACACCTTTAACTAACCCGACCCATCTACTCTACAATACGCTGGCCAGTTGAAAATCTTAATCGTATAAATGAAGTTTAACTAACCCCGTAAAGGTTTGTGGGGGTATTAAGCTAATTTAATTACTCTACAGCCCTCTGCTCACCGCAATCCGCCCCGCTCCTGTGCCAGGTAAGTTACGGGCTCGCCATAGCCCGTGCTACTTGGAACTTGTTCCGAGTAGCGAATCTTAAACAACATCACCACAATCCGCACAATATACAGCAGGCGATATACCAGATATTCCTGATATACCATAATATACTTGATCAACCGGGCTGTGATTAGGAGTCCGACTGCGAGCAGGGACTTGAAGCCGCCTAATAGAGAACACTTCCTCTCAGGAGGCCTGGTATAATGGACATTTAAGTGGAATAGCTTGTTCCTGCCCCGAGTGAACACAGGAGCCCACAGGGGGGAGGTAGCGCCCCCCCCCCCGTGAACCACAACACACCGAACACAAGAAATGTTGCCGCAACACAAGAGGTGTTCAAGAAACAATATAAGACCAGGTCCCACAGGAAGTAGTGGGCCTGCGGGCCGTCTCAAGCAACAGCTTGTTGGACCAAGTTACCACACGAAAACGTGGGGCGTAGAGCAACTCGTGAAACCTACTAGAGGTATACTAGAGGTATACCTCTAGTATACTATCTAGTATAGAGAGTAAAGGTGGACTGGACGAAGACGTAGACTATTCTCAACTTTAAAGACAAATGACACAAACTTGGGAAATTACGAGAAAAGTTTGAACCAGGTACTTTATTGTGAAAATGTGGGCCCCCTACCGCTCCCTGGGCCCCTAGCGTGACACACACACACACACTGGGGGCCCCCAACGTGAGACACTATGGAAGCCGATGGTAAATAAACTGAAGAAACGTAAGTTTTACAGTGGTTCACACAACATAAAAGCGTACGAATATTAATGGTGTGGCTGACAGCGTCAAAATCACAATGCATTTTTGAGCTCGCTAAAGACAATGACCTTAAATGGTAGATACACCAGGTAGATCACCTATATACACCAGGTAGGCCTGCTTGATACCTGCTTGATGGGGTTCTGGGAGTTGTTCTACTCCCCAAGCCCGGCCCGAGGCCAGGCTTGACTTGTGAGAGTTTGGTCCACCAGGCTGTTGCTTGGAGCGGCCCGCAGGCCCACATACCCACCACAGCCCGTTTGGTCCACCAGGCTGTTGCTTGGAGCGGCCCGCAGGGCCACGTACCCACCACAGCCCGGTTGGTCCACCAGGCTGTTGCTTGGAGCGGCCCGCAGGCCCACATACCCACCACAGCCCGGTTGGTCCACCAGGCTGTTGCTTGGAGCGGCCCGCAGGTCCACATACCCACCACAGCCTGGTTGGTCCGGCACTCCTTGGAGGAAACAATCTAGTTTCCTCTTGAAGATGTCCACGGTTGTTCCGGCAATATTTCTTATGCTCGCTGGGAGGACGTTGAACAACCGCGGACCTCTGATGTTTATACAGTGTTCTCTGATTGTGCCTATGGCACCTCTGCTCTTCACTGGTTCTATTCTGCATTTTCTTCCATATCGTTCACTCCAGTACGTTGTTATTTTACTGTGTAGATTTGGGACCTGGCCCTCCAGTATTTTCCACGTGTATATTATTTGGTATCTCTCTCGTCTCCTTTCTAGTGAGCACATTTGGAGAGCTTTGAAACGATCTCAATAATTTAGGTGCTTTATCTCGTCTATGCGTGCCGTATATGTTCTCTGTATTCCCTCTATTTCAGCAATCTCTCCTGCTCTGAAGGGGGAAGTGAGTACTGAGCAGTACTCAAGACGGGACAGCACAAGTGACTTGAAGAGTACAACCATTGTGATGGGATCCCTGGATTTGAAAGTTCTCGGAATCCATCCGATCATTTTTCTGGCTGACGCAATATTTGCTTGGTTATGCTCCCTAAACGTTGGGTCGTCAGACATCATTTTCATTTACATGCTACTTTCCTATGGTCCCACTTTACCGGTTATTTCCATTGACCTCATTTTGTGTGCTATCACCCCATGGTCTCATTTATCGAATGCCTTTGCGAAGTCCGTGTATATCACATCTGCATTTTGTTTTTCTTCTAATGCCTCAGTGACTTTGTCGTAGTGATCAAGTAGCTGTGAGAGGCATGACCATCCTGCTCGAAATCCATGTTGACCTGGGTAGTGAAGGTCATTGGTCTCCATGAAACTAGTGACCTGACTCCTGATCACTCTCTCAAATACTTTTATTATGTGGGACGTTAGTGCAACTGGTCTATAATTCTTTGCCAATGCTTTGCTCCCTCCCTTGTGTAGAGGGGCAATGTCTGCTGCTTTAAGTGCATCTGGTATCTTCCCCGTGTCCAAGCTCTTCCTCCACACTATACTGAGTGTCTGTACTACTGGCACTTTGCATTTCTTTATAAATATTGAATTCCATGAGTCTGGACCCGGGGCCGAGTGCATGGACATATTCAGACCACCTGGACACCAGGTAGATCACCTGGACCTACCTGAAGAGCTACGACACCCAACAACACGTGTTCCTACTTTGTATTCACAATGACGTTACGAGGTCCTAGTAGACTAGTTAATTAGGGTGTGAGTATGTGTGTGAGTGTGTGCGTGCGTATATACGGTGCTTGAACTTTCACTAACGCGTCGCATTTTGATTGGTGGTAAACAAAATTCCATGTATTAGAGGAAAGAATCAGATGACAAGAGAGCACTGTGCTGGTGTAGAGCCTCGTAGAGCCACCTTCGCCAGGGGTACTGGTGTCACCCTCCCGCTCTATTTAGTGCAACACTGCACCTCTATTTTTAGCCCCCACAAGAGCTGCTTTTGTCATCATGGTGTCGACTGTTCCTCTCTGGCGGGTGACGTCACATTCTTACACGCGTACACTGGTATTCCCAGGAGTGTACCGGGCCCCTGGGGAGAGTGTACCGGGCCCCTGGGGTGAGTTTACCGGGCCCCTGGGGTGAGTTTACCGGGCCCCTGGGGTGAGTATACCAGGCCCCATGGGGTGAGTATACCGGGCCCCTGGGGTGAGTTTACCGGGCCCCTGGGGTGAGTATACCGGGCCCCTGGGGTGAGTATACCGGGCCCCTGGGGTGAGTATACCGGGCCCCTGGGGTGAGTGTACCGGGCCCCTGGGGTGAGTGTACCGTGCGGTGTAGTACCAGGAGTTTACCGGGCCCCTGGGGTGAGTATACCGGGCCCCTGGGTGAGTATACCGGGCCCCTGGGGTGAGTGTACCGGGCCCCTGGGGTGAGTATACCGGGCCCCTGGGGTGAGTGTACCGGGCCCCTGGGGTGAGTGTACCGTGCGGTGTAGTACCAGGAGTTTACCGGGCCCCTGGGGTGAGTTTACCGGGCCCCTGGGGTGAGTTTACCGGGCCCCTGGGGTGAGTTTACCGGGCCCCTGGGGTGAGTGTACCGTGCGGCGTAGTACCAGGGTGTTTACCGGGCCCCTGGGGTGAGTTTACCGGGCCCCTGGGGTGAGTATACCGGGCCCCTGGGGTGAGTTTACTGGGCCCCTAGGGTGAGTTTACCGGGCCCCTGGGGTGAGTGCACCGTACGGTGTAGTACCAGTTTTCCGGGCACCTCACAACCCTCCAGTGGTTACGAGGCCAGTCACTGTACACTGTAGAGCACCAGTCACTGTAGAGCACCAGTCACTGTACACTGTAGAGCACCAGTCACTGTACACTGTAGAGCACCAGTCACCGTACACTGTAGAGCACCAGTCACCGTACACTGTAGAGCACCAGTCACCGTACACTGTAGAGCACCAGTCACCGTACACTGTAGAGCACCAGTCACCGTACACTGTAGAGCACCAGTCACCGTACACAGTAGAGCACCAGTCACCGTACACTGTAGAGCACCAGTCACCGTACACTGTAGAGCACCAGTCACCGTACACTGTAGAGCACCAGTCACCGTACACTGTAGAGCACCAGTCACCGTACACTGTAGAGCACCAGTCACCGTAGCCACTCTCACACACTACAATATCTCCCAAATAAAATATTATGCCATGAAACAACATTAAACAGAAATAACCTGCAGTTCAGATCAGCATTCAGTACATATGTGGGGCCCCACATACTCTCTCACACATGGCTGCCACATACTCTCTCACACATGGCTGCCACATACTCTCTCACACATGGCTGCCACATACTCTCTCACACATGGCTGCCACATACTCTCTCACACATGGCTGCCACATACTCTCTCACACATGGCTGCCACATACTCTCTCACACATGGCTGCCACATACTCTCTCACACATGGCTGCCACATACTCTCTCACACATGGCTGCCACATACTCTCTCACACATGGCTGCCACATACTCTCTCACACATGGCTGCCACATATTCACACACATATGGCTTTGATCTAGCATCAAAGCACAGGTGTTTAGCCGTCCAGCGAGTTTACATAAAAGTGTGAGAGGATGTTTTTCAGGCAAACTCGCATCACACTTTTTATGTAGACTCGAGTCACTAAACAGGTGTCAGTGGTTGGTGTACCAACGTGTTCTCTCACCTAACACGCCGTATTCTGCACGGAGGTTACCTTGAGGTGCTTCCGAGGCTCAGCGTCCCCGCGGCCCGGTCGTCGACCAGGCCACCAATCCCTTAAATTCCATTTTTTTCTAAACATTGAATCGCCAATGGCTCCGGTGACCACCAGCGCCTGATAGCTGAGTGGACAGCGTTTCTGATTCGTAGTCCTGAGGTCCCGGGTTAGATCCCCGGTGGAGGCGGAGACAAATGGGCAAAATGTTTTTTTTTCAGCCTGATGCCCCCGTTACCTAGTGGTAAATAGGTACCTGGGAGTTAGATAGCTGCTACGGACTGCTTCCTGGGGGGTAGAGGCCTGTCGAGGACCGGGCCGCGGAGACGCTAAGCCCCGAAATCTTCACAAGATAACCAAAAGATAACCATATTCACAATCTCTGCACCGGACTAGATTTAGGTTTGGTGGGTTGCTTGGGGTAGAACGTGTCTGTTTGTTAGTCGTACTGTCGTACTATGCAACACTGAACGACGCGTCGGCGACTAGGACCGACGGCCACACAGGCGCGACACTCCGCCAACACCAACAGTCTGGTTGATCCAATCTCCTGGTGAGGCTCTGGTGACACACACGCCTTGAAGAGCTCTACGCACAATAAAACACTTACCTGGAAATTCCTGCGTCTGCCCAAACACACACACACACACACACACACACTCACACACACACACACACACACACACACACTCACACACACACACACACACACACACACACACACACTCACACTCACACACACACACACACACACACACACGTGTTTTACAGCCCCACCCCCCTACACCCCCCTCCCCCCTCTGACGTCAACCGTTGCTCTACACCACACAAGAGCACAAGAGCGGTTCACCGCTCTGGAGGAGGCGGGCAGCAGCTCGGTGCTGGATACCTGGTTGATGGGGTTCTGGGAGTTGTTCTACTCCCCAAGCCCGGCCCGAGGCCAGGCGCGACTTGTGAGAGTTTGGTCCACCAGGCTGTTGCTTGGAGCGGCCCGCAGGCCCACATACCCACCACAGCCCGGTTGGTCCACCAGGCTGTTGCTTGGAGCGGCCCGCAGGCCCACATACCCACCACAGCCCGGTTGGTCCACCAGGCTGTTGCTTGGAGCGGCCCGCAGGCCCACATACCCACCACAGCCTGGTTGGTCCACCAGGCTGTTGCTGGGAGCGGCCCACAGGCCCACATACCCACCACAGCCCGGTTAGTCCGGCACTTCTTGAAGAAAACAATCTAGTTCCCTCTTGAAGATGTCCACGGTTGTTCCGACATTTCCATACCACTAGCGGAGAGCAGCCGTACAACAGCAGCCAGCAGTGATGGCAGGAGGCGGCCCTGGCACCCACCGACCAATATGGCACCACCAGGAGACCATTTAGTGCCAATAGTGCAACATAACAGCAAAAAGATATAGGAATAATGACTGCTGCAACGGCATCATCCCCCCCTCCCCCCCCCCCCCCTTACCAACATACACACCCAGAGTGTGACACAGAAAAATGGGCAAATAACTGTAGAACGACTTTACTCCCCACATCATTAATTTGCACCACGGATATAAACCCGTAAAGGGTAAAAACCCGCAGGGGAGGGGAGGGGGGAAGGGGGAGGGGAGGGGGGAAGGGGGAGGGGAGGGGGGAAGGGGGAGGGGAGGGGGGAAGGGGGAGGGAAAAAAAGGCACCGTGGAACTTTCATAAAGTCTGATTTGCTGGGTCAGCTGTTGGTCTTAAGATAGCCGGGGGGAGGGGGGGGGGGCACCACCTCCACTCAATGAATCATCTTGGACGTGTCTCACTAAAAATACCTCACCTTCCCTACACCAAATATCTCTCTCTTTCCCATACCAATCATATTATTATTATTATTATTATAATATATATATATATATATATATATATATATATATATATATATATATATATATTATATACATATGGGAGGATTGAGGATATTGATGCTCATGATACACTCTACCTCATCACCAGACGTCTGTCCCTCCCCAGGTTAACCTACTTTCTGAGGTGTTCACCATCTTACAGTAGCCAAAAACTAAGTGAGTATGACCGGTTACTGAAATCAATGTTAGAAAAAGCCCTCAACCTCTCTCTCGATGACCTACAGTGGAAACAAACCTCTCTTCCCGTAAGACTTGGGGGCCTCGGAGTTCGAACAGCAACGCAAATCGCTGTTCCAGCCTTCCTGTCCTCCTCATCGGCATCCGACGACCTTGTGAAGGAAATTCTACCTGCCCACTTACATCAGCTGGCAGGTATACACGAACCCAATTTTACACGCTGTGCCACAGAGTGGGCCTCTCGTGAAGGCCTATCACCTCAACCACCATCCCCAAAAGCCCACAAGCAATCCAGCTGGGATGGCCCCATTGTAGACCAAGTTGCTGCAGAGTGCCTGGGTGCTGCAACAACACAACACGACATTGCTCGCCTCACAGCAGTAGCAGCCCCACATGCAGGGGATTTCCTGTTAGCAACCCCAATGTCGGCAACTGGCACGCGTCTCACACCACACGCCCTCCGTCTTGCTGTCCCAATCCACACCAGATATAGGTGTACTTGCGGCGAGGTGGTGGCTGACAGGTACGGCCACCATGGCCTACTCTGCCAAAGCACAGGGGGATGGCACTCGAGGCACAGTGATGTTAACGACATCATCAAGAGGAGCCTCACCACAGCTGGATGCCCAGCTGAAAGAGAGCCCCGTTACCTAACGCCCCGTAACTCTGATGCTCTTATTGGTCGCCCGGATGGTATCACAGTGAACCCCTGGAAGAATGGCAAGCAGTTGGTATGGGACTACACGTGCGTATCAACCCTGGCTAACACCTACATTAACCTCAGTGTTGCACAACCAGGTGGCGCTGCCACCCACAGGTAAGCAGCCAAATCCCGTAAGTACAGAGAACTGGATCACCACTGCAATTTTGTCCCCATTGCTTCTGAGACACTCGGTGCTTGGGGTAAAAGTGCCACCAGTTTTTTGAAGGAACTGGGTTCTAGGCTCATTGAAACAACAAGAGACCCTAGAGCTGCCAGCTTCCTTTTCCAGCTCCTCAGCGTGGCGATACAGAGGGGAAATGCTCACTACATTCAGGGTTCCTGCCCGCCATCTGAGGAGCTGGAGGAACTCCACAACTTATGATAACCATCTTTGTACCTTATATGTAACTCCTTTTTTGTAACAAAGTTGAAATAAAACAAACATATATGTGTATATACAAAATAATGGGGGGGGGGTGGTAGGAGAAGAAAATATTAAAGTGTTCAGTGAGAATGCCCAAGGTCTTCTCTGAATACCCCTTATTTTCTTCTCCGAGGCTATGGGTCCCCCCCACATTTGCACCAGAGGTGGTACTCTCAACTTATATATTATATCTATATATATATTACATATATATATCATATATATATATCCACTTAGGTCAAATACATATACCCTCCCCCCCCACAACAAACACCTCCCCCCCCACACTGGGATATAACCCATAGAGCTCAGAGAGCACCACAGACGCTCTTCCTGGCATCAATCTATTATCAGGAGGATCATAGACTTATGCAAGCTGCTGCACCGTGCATGGCCATCTTGGGTGGATGGGGGGGAGGGGGGGTGATGGGGGGGTGATAGGGGGGTGATGGGGGGGTGATAGGGGGGTGATGATGGGGGGGTGATGATGGGGGGGGTGATAGGGGGGTGATAGGGGGGTGATGGGGGGGGTGATGGGGGGGGTGATGGGGGGGTGATGGGGGGGGTGATGGGGGGAGGGGTGATGATGGGGGGGGGTGATGGGGGGGAGCGATGGTAGAGTGATTGTTCTATCTGGCCTCGCAATACCTCAGCTCTCAGAGCAGCTCGCAGAGCAGCTCTCAGAGCAGCTCTCAGAGCGTGACCTACTGACAACCACGGCTTGGTAACAATTGTTGTTGACCATCAAACAACCAGTACTGATGACCTTTAACCTCACGTCATCACTACCATAAAAACCCGATGTCACTGATCACCCAATTACCACAGAGATTGACCAATTACCTCACTTATGGTCTATTCATCGCCTCCTCAGGGGGGGGAGAGGGGGGGGCTCAAGGAGACTGGTGACACAGATGTGTAGTGAAGCGTTGGGCCACACACACCTGTCACCAGGGCCACACACACCTGTCACCAGGGCCACACACACCTGTCACAAGCACCAGGGCCACACACCCATCACCAGGGCCACACACACCTGTCACAAGCACCAGGGCCACACACCAACCCACTACCAAGCCTCTCCTCTCCTCTTTATCTACTCCATCAATACCCAAGTATCTCCTATGTCGCGATCATGTCTCCTCAATACCGTTTCCAGTGCTGTCATTTCGTCCAATTCTCACTTTCCTTATCATCTCTCTTTTGCGTTGTTTTAAATTATGTTTGAAACAGAAGGGAGGAAGTCTTTGACTTTAGACAATATGACTGTGCAGTGACCCATCATGTGGTGGTGACATTTATACAGCTTGTCTCCTTAATCTCCTCAAACACTGAGTGACGGTGCGTGCGTGCACACGCCTGCTCCGCTGTTTAATTATATTTCTTTATCAAATTTATAACGAAAAAGTTCACTCACACACACACAAAGTAGTTTCAAAGAGTTACATGACAAAGAGTGCTGGGAAGACGGGACACCACGAGCGTAGCTCTCATCCTGTAACTACACTTAGGTAATTACACACACACACGGGGGTTGAGCTCTGCTCTTTCGGCCCGCCTCTCAACTGTCAATCAACTGTTACTAACTACTAACATTTTTTTTCACACACACCCACCCAGGAAGCAGCCCGTAACAGCTGTCTAACTCCCAGGTACGTATTTACTGATAGGTGAACAGGGGCATCAGGGTGAAAGAAACTTTGCCCATTTGTTTCTGCCTGGTCCGGGAATCGAACCCGGGCCATAGAATTAAGAGTCCTGCGCGCTGACTACTCAGCTACCAGACCCCTGTGTGTGTGGTGGCGGCGGGGTGGGGTGGGGGGGGGGGGGGTTGTGTACTCTGTCCTCCCATGTATGTAGATTTTCTTCCGTCTAATTCACTGTCCATAAAACATCTTGGTCACACCATGAGTCAGGTAATGGCTCTCCTAAACCTCTGTTGTCATGGCTGTGTACGCTGTCTAGGGTGTGGCGCCCCTCTAGTGGGGCCACCCACACCACCACTCACACTACCCCCACCAGCCACACCACTCACACTACCCCCACCAGCCACACCACTCACACTACCACCACCAGCCACACCACTCACACTACCCCCACCAGCCACACCACCTACACCCCACGTACACAGGATCGGTGATGTTTGCCTGACATTTAGTACAAGCAATAATGACCAAAAAAGTAGTTCTCAGAATAAGTTACAGTAGAGTGTACCGGGGTACCACTACTGGGGTACCGGGGTACCACTACCGGGGTACTGGGATGGACACTCCAGAACACACCAGTTTACACCCAGGGGCACTCCATACACCAGTAACGTGGCATCAACGTTAAATAAATATAGGCTCAACCTGTTCTGAGATCCGCTCATAGGAAAGGATTGGAAACGACTACATAATTAGTGCTATTATCAACCCTCTATCCACAGTTAGGTTAAGGTTCGGTTATATTTAGGTTAAGTTCAGTTTCATTACCTTTGATTACGATAATATGGCGTATTATTGACGATAATGTGATATATGGAATTCTAAATCTATTTCAGCGTACCCAAGAATTCCGTTTATAGAAAACCAAATTCAAGGAAAACGTTTTCAGCATATACTTTGTGCATTTTAAAACCAACGATTATAAAATATACAATACAAAATTATAACTTGAGAATAATTTGTTTACGACAAAGGTTCATTTGCCAGTTTACATGTAGACTATGACTGGAACCGTAATATTTTCCCCCATAATACGGGGGAAAATATTACTTGGTGGGGATACTTTGAGAACCAACCTGGCGCCTCTCACGGATCACGTGTTCAATGGAGACATATTTATGCTGTGAAAAATCCCCGACATCAACTTTGCCATGCGAGTTGTCTGTGGCAGATTTAAGAGGTTGCTGTGCTGGCTGCCCTCAGGTCCACATGCCGTTGCCACAACAACCTAGTTGATCCAGTAACTACACGAAATGGTCAGGTTCCTTCCCAAGGGCCTCCACTGTTGTTCCAGATACATTTCTTATATGTGTTGACAGGAGACTGGTGGACAGTGGTGTTCTCTAACGTTGACTCTAAATTGAGTCCAAGCGCAGTTAAAAGCTCTGTACCTCAAGGTACAGTCCTTGCACCACTGCTGTTCCTTATTCTCATGTCATATATAGACAAAAATACAAGTCATAGCTTCGTGTCATCCTTTGCAGATGACACGAAATCAGCATGAAATCAGCATTCAGCTCCTCTGCTGAAGACATTGAAAAATTTCAAGCAGATATTAATGAAGTTTTCGACTGGGCAACAGAAAATAACATGATTTTTAACAGTGATAAATTCCAGGTACTCAGGTACGGTAAAAATCTACGGTAGAACTATCACGATCAGAGGCCCGAGACTGTTCAACACGCTTCCACTACACATAAGGGACATAACTGGCCGACCCCTCACAGTGTTCAAGAGAGAACTATCAACATCAGAGGCCCGAGACTGTTCAACACGCTTCCACTACACATAAGGGACATAACTGGCTGACCCCTCACAGTGTTCAAGAGAGAACTATCAACATCAGAGGCCCGAGACTGTTCAACACGCTTCCACTACACATAAGGGACATAACTGGCTGACCCCTCACAGTGTTCAAGAGAGAACTGGATAAACACCTCCAAAGGATACCTGATCAACCAGGCTGTGACTCATACGTCAGGCTGCGAGCAGCCGCGTCCAACAGCCTGGTTGACCAGACGAGCAACCAGAAGGACTGGTCGACGACCGGGCCGCGGGGACATTGATCCTCGGAACTTCCTCGAGGTAAGCTGAATGACACCACGTTTTTATTATTAAATTAACTGACCTAACACTAAGTGAGGCTCGAACCCACGTCTCTAAGGTTAGCTGCTCCTGTAACACTTTTAGCCATAACTATGATAGTGTGTCTTACACCCTAAACAACTCGTGCCTCAATCCTCAAGCACCAGACCACCAAGCAAGTCCTTGAGCGAGGTGGGGGGGGGGGTGTAGGGGGGGTGTAGGGGGGGGGGGTGTAGGGGGGTAGGGAACAGGGGGGGGGGAGGGATTCCCACAGCTTGAGAGAGGAAAAGCGGAAACCACAACACACAAAATGTCATGTAAATGTCATCACCATGATCCACCACCCCCCCCCCCCCCCACCTGCCTCCACATCCCCCCCTCCCCCCCACACGTCAGCTCCCCTCCCCCCTCCAACACGTCACCTCCCCTCCCCATCAAACACAAAAGTGGACCCCTTGAATTTCGTCCATGGCCAGAGACCGGACCGCAGGGACATTGATCCTAGGAACCACTTCAAAATAACATCAAGGCTTACAATTATCAAGCGAAGAGAAACACCTCACATCCCAGCACCCTGTCCTCACATCCCAGCACCCTGTCCCCACATCCCAGCACCTTATCTTCACATCCCAGCACCCTGTCCCCACATCCCAGCACCTTATCTTCACATCCCAGCACCCTGTCCCCACATCCCAGCACCTTATCTTCACATCCCAGCACCCTGTCCCCACATCCCAGCACCTTATCTTCACATCCCAGCACCCTGTAATCACACTCCCGACCTCAGATTGGCGTGAAGTCACCAGTGGAGTCCCACAGGGCTCTGTACTCGGACCTATCCTGTTTCTAATATAAGTAAATGATCTCCCAGAGGGTATAGACTCATTCCTCTCAATGTTTGCTGATGATCTAAAAATTATGAGAAGGATTAAGACAGAGGAGGACAGCTTGAGGTGTAAAGAAGACCTAAACAAACTGAAGGACTGATCCAACAATTGGGTGTTAGAGTTTAACCCCAAGCAAATGTAATGTAATGAAGATAGGTGTAGGGAGCAGGAGGCCAGATACAAGGTATCATTTGGGAGATGAAATTCTTCAAGAATCAGAGAGAAAGACTTGGGGGTTGATATCACGCCAGACCTGTCCCCTGAAGTTCATGTGAAGAGGATAACATCAGCGGCATATGCCACGTTGGCTAACGTAAAAACTGCCTTTAGAAACTTATGTAATGAATCATTCAGAACATTGTATACCACGTATGTCATACCAATCCTTGAGTATGCAGCTCCAGCATGGAGTCCATATCTCGTCAAGTATAAGACTAAACTGGAGAAGGGTCAGAAGTTTGCCACCATACTAGTACCCGAGCTGAGAGGTATGAGCTACGAGGAGAGACTACGGGAATTAAACCTCACGTCGCTGGAGGGGACATGATCACCACATACAAGATTCTCAAATGAATTGATAGGGGTAGATAAAGACATTATTTAACACACGGGGGCACACGCACTAGGGAACACAGGTGGAAATTGAGAGCCCAAATGAACCACAGAGACAAAGAATTCGTTTAGTGTCAGAGTGACTGACAAATTGAATGCATTAGGCAGTGATGTGGTGGAGGCTGACTCCATACACAGTTTCAAGTGTAGATATGATAGAGCCCAGTAGGCTCAGGAACCTGTACACCTGTTGATTGACAGTCGAGAGGCGGGACCAAAGAGAGAGCACAACCTCCGCAAGCACAACTAGGTGAGTACACACACACACTCATACGCACTCACATTCACTCAGCGTGTACGGTCATGGCCTTTCATGAGGTGTGTGTGAGTGAGGGTTAATAAGGTGTGTGATGTCACCTCTCAGTACCCTACAGTACACCACCTTAAGGTATAACACTGTGGCCTCGCGGGCTCAACCTTACATCCTCCTGGTGATCACCGCTCTACACCCCGGGTGTGGCCTCGCGGGCTCAACCTTACATCCTCCTGGTGATCACCGCTCTACACCCCGGGTGTGGCCTCGCGGGCTCAACCTTAGAACGTGCTGGTGATCACCGCTCTACACCCCGTGATACCATTTTGTTACCCCTCAGGCTCCACCCTCCTGGTTACATGTGACCGCATCACAGTGTGGTCGTGTGTACTACTCGTCTATTACCTCTTGGACCCCGCCTTTCTAACCATCCATTTTTCATCTATCTACTTCACATATTTATCTCTTAACACAAACACATCCTCAGGAAACAGCCCGTAGTAGCTGTGTAACTCCCAAGTATCTATTTACTGCTAGGTGAACAGGAGCACCAGAGTGAAAGAAACTCTGCCCATTTACTCATTCCCGCCTCCGCCGGGAATCGAGCCCGGGCCATTAGGACTACGACCCCAAGCGCTAACCACTCAGCCGTGAGGCCCCTTAACACACCGTGTGTGAGTGTGTGGGGGGGGGGGGGGGGTCAAATGTGACCATGGAGTGATAGCACACAGAATGAGGTCAATGGGAATAACTGGTAAAATAGGACGTTGGATACTCGGTTCTTTGTCGAACAGGACACAGAGTAACTGTCATCCATATAAAATCGAGTCCAAGCACAGTTAAAAGCTCTGTACCTCAAGGTACAGTCCTTGCACCACTGCTGTTCCTTATTCTCATATCAGATATAGACAAAAATACAAGCCACAGCTTTGTATCATTCTCTGCAGATGACTAAAAAATCAGTATGAAAATTCCCTCTGATAAGTTCATTGAAAAACTTCAAGCAGATATTAATAAAGTTTTCGACTGGTCAGCAGAAAATAACATGATGTTTAACAGTGATAAATTCCAGGTACTCAGGTACGGTAAAAATGAGGACCTTAAACATAATACAGGGTACAAAACATAATCAAATCTGCCCATAGTAGGAAAGCAACATGTAAAGGATTTGGGAATAATGATGTCTGACGACCTAACGTTTAGGGAGCATAACCAAGCAAATATTGCGTCAGCCAGAAAAATGATAGGATGGATTACGAGAACTTTCAAATCCAGGGATCCCATCACAATGGTTGTACTCTTCAAGTCACTTGTGTTGTCCCGTCTTGAGTACTGCTCAGTACTCACTTCCCCCTTGGGAGCAGGAGAGATTGCAGAAATAGAGGGAATACAGAGAACATATACGGCACGCATAGACGAGATAAAGCACCTAAATTATTGGGATCGTCTCAAAGCTCTCCAAACGTACTCACTAGAAAGGAGACGAGAGAGATACCAAATAATATACACATGGAAAATACTGGAGGGCCAGGTACCAAATCTACACAGTAAAATAACAACGTACTGGAGTGAACGATATGGAAGAAAATGCAGAATAGAACCAGTGAAGAGCAGAGGTGCCATAGGCACAATCAGAGAACACTGTATAAACATCAGAGGTCCGCGGTTGTTCAACGTCCTCCCAGCGAGCATAAGAAATATTGATTGTTGCCGCCGGAGGCGGTTAGTTTATTGTGAACCCCATACTTATCCTGTGAGCGGTAGCTCAAAAAGGATTACAGAGAGCACAAAAGGTCTTTATCAGAAATATTGCCGGAGTAACCGCACTGTGGTGGATATGTGGGCCTGCGAGACGCTCCAAGCCACAGCACCCAGCCACAGCACCAGGCCACAGCACCAGGCCACAGCACCAGGCCACAGCACCAGGCCACAGCACCAGGCCACAGCACCCAGCCACAGCACCAGGCCACAGCACCAGGCCACAGCACCCGGCCACAGCACCCGGCCACAGCACCCAGCCACAGCACCCAGCCACAGCACCAGGCCACAGCACCAGGCCACAGCACCCAGCCACAGCACCAGGCCACAGCACCAGGCCACAGCACCAGACCACAGCACCCAGCCACAGCACCAGGCCACCGCACCAGACCACAGCACCCAGCCACAGCACCAGGCCACAGCACCAGGCCACAGCACCAGGCCACAGCACCAGGCCACAGCACCAGGCCACAGCACCAGGCCACAGCACCCGGCCACAGCACCAGGCCACAGCACCAGGCCACAGCACCAGGCCACAGCACCAGGCCACAGCACCAGGCCACAGCACCAGGCCACAGCACCAGGCCACAGCACCAGGCCACAGCACCAGGCCACAGCACCAGGCCACAGCACCAGGCCACAGCACCAGGCCACAGCACCCAGCCACAGCACCCAGCCACAGCACCCAGCCACAGCACCCAGCCACAGCACTGCTTCACCCACCAACGTTTCTGAGCCAGAAAACTAAGTTTATTCTGAAGGTAATAATTTATTTTTGCCGTTTCTATATATATGACTTGTTGGGGCGTGGGGGGGGGGTAGTAGGGGGGGGGGGGAGGGTGTAGGACACAGTACCAGTGGTGGTGCAGGCCCCACACACACCACAGTACCAGTGGTGGTGCAGGCCCCACACACACCACAGTACCAGTGGTGGTGCAGGCCCCACACACACCACAGTACCAGTGGTGGTGCAGGCCCCACACACACCACAGTACCAGTGGTGGTGCAGGCCACACACACACCACAGTACCAGTGGTGGTGCAGGCCACACACACACACGCCACAGTACCAGTGGTGGTGCAGGCCACACACACACACGCCACAGTACCAGTGGTGGTGCAGGCCACACACACACACGCCACAGTACCAGTGGTGGTACAGGCCACACACACACACGCCACAGTACCAGTGGTGGTGCAGGCCACACACACACCACAGTACCAGTGGTGGTGCAGGCCACACACACACCACAGTACCAGTGGTGGTGCAGGCCACACACACACCACAGTACCAGTGGTGGTGCAGGCCACACACACACACCACAGTACCAGTGGTGGTGCAGGCCACACACACACACCACAGTACCAGTGGTGGTGCAGGCCACACACACACCACAGTACCAGTGGTGGTGCAGGCCACACACACACCACAGTACCAGTGGTGGTGCAGGCCACACACACACCACAGTACCAGTGGTGGTGCAGGCCAGGGAGAGCGTCTCCCAATATGGTGGTGAGCCCAAACGGGGCATGAGACTCCCACCCCAAGGTCACCACCACACCACTGGCGTCCAGTCACCATGCTGCCTCCCCACCCACCACCCACTGTCTGCCCACCCACCACCCACTGCCTCCCCACCCACCACCCACTGCCTGCCCACCCACCACCCACTGCCTGCCCACCTTCCACCCACTGCCTCCCCACCTACCACCCACTGCCTGCCCACCTACCACCCACTGCCTCCCCACCTACCACCCACTGCCTGCCCACCTACCACCCACTGCCTCCCCACCTACCACCCACTGCCTCCCCACCTACCACCCACTGCCTCCCCACCTACCACCCACTGCCTCCCCACCTACCACCCACTGCCTCCCCACCTACCACCCACTGTCTGCCCACCTACCACCCACTGCCTCCCCACCTACCACCCACTGCCTGCCCACCTACCACCCACTGCCTGCCCACCTACCACCCACTGCCTCCCCACCTACCACCCACTGCCTCCCCACCTACCACCCACTGCCTCCCCACCTACCACCCACTGCCTCCCCACCCACCACCCACTGCCTCCCCACCTACCACCCACTGCCTGCCCACCTACAACCCACTGTCTGCCCACTGATACAATCCCTGGGTTTCACAAACCACTACGACCTTAAGAGGACCCACCTGCAACGCCCACCACCAGCACCCAGCACTCAACACCATCACTTGACAGCTTAAATCACTTGTGTTGTCCCGTCTTGAGTACTGCTCAGTACTCACTTCCCCCTTCAGAGCAGGAGAGATCTCTGAAATAGAGGGAATACAGAGAACATATACGGCACGCATAGACGCGATAAAGCACCTAAATTATTGGGATCGTCTCAAAGCTCTCCAAATGTACTCACTAGAAAGGAGACGAGAGATATACCAAATAATATACACGTGGAAAATACTGGAGGGTCAGGTCCCAAATCTACACAGTAAAATAACAACGTACTGGAGTGAACGATGTAACACCCTGGACCTCCCCCCCCCCTTAGAGTTCACACCCAGGGAAGCCTTCTCCAAGAGGTCAGCCCAGATGACCTCCGGTTTATCTTGTATATTGATATAAAAAATTCCTGGGTTAGTCTTAGTCAGCATAGTTTCAAGTATGTAATATTTCATGCAAGGGAATTAGACTCCAGATTCTTATGTGTAAACATCCTTGGATCTCCCCCTTTTGGCCAGGTCAGGGGTCAGTCACACACGTAATTAATAACTCCTCTCTTGAAGAGTGTATGGTGAATGTCAAACAAGCTTATTGAAATATTTCTTGAGTGTTGGTACACGTGTGGCCGATCTCTTACATTCTTGGTGTAGGTAGCAACAGCAGATCTCCCCCCTCCCCCCTGTGGGGGTTGTATATAGAGGTCCAGTAGGGACTTAGGACAGAGAGAGTGCCGGACACCGGGGCCCAGAGAGGGCTGTGAAGAACATCTCAGCCAGGGAGAGACAGGTCTTAAGGTAATGTGTGTGATCTCTGAGGTTTTGTTCCATGTCCAAATTTCTTAACTTTTTGCCAGTGTTAGAGTAGGATTTATAAGTGGTGATTGACATAATTTTGGTCTCAATAAACTCATGTTAAATTTTCCGTTTGTGTCAATTGTTGAATCCTCTTAGCCTTTTGGATAGTGTGGCTGACAACCGTTCCCATAACTAATGACAGTCATAGAAAGTACTCTCCAAGTCAAGCAATGTTTCTTGCCTCATTGCTTGATATAGTCTCAATGGTCAAAGGCAGATGGTGGCAGCGTATTTAATCCTGGGTTAGCATTTCCTTGTTGGCAGTGTACCTTTGGTTCCGGTGTAACCATGATATGTCAGCTCATAACAGTGTTACCAAGTGCAACCGATGGGGAAGTGTTACTCAGGATAAGTAGTGTTTACATTATTAGTTTAGTATCCATTATAGTGGTGTTCCATTATATAGTGGTGTTACCGCTTTATAGTGGTGTTACATAGTGGTGTTACAACGATATGGAAGAAAATGCAGAACAGAACCAGTGAAGAGCAGAGGTGCCATAGGCACAATCAGAGAACACTGTATAAACATCAGAGGTCCGCGGTTGTTCAACGTCCTCCCAGCGAGTATAAGAAATATTGCCGGAACAACCGTGGACATCTTCAAGAGGAAACTAGATAGTTTTCTTCACGGAATGCCGGACCAACCGGGCTGTGGTGGGTATGTGGGCCTGCGGGCCGCTCCAAGCAACAGCCTGGTGGACCAACCGGGCTGTGGTGGGTATGTGGGCCTGCGGGCCGCTCCAAGCAACAGCCTGGTGGACCAACCGGGCTGTGGTGGGTATGTGGGCCTGCGGGCCGCTCCAAGCAACAGCCTGGTGGACCAAACTCTCACAAGTCGCGCCTGGCCTCGGGCCGGGCTTGGGGAGTAGAGGAACTCCCAGAACCCCATCAAGCAGGTATCCAGCAGTGCAAGCAGGTATCACCATGACGCCCACCAGAACTCAGTGTTCAGGTAAGAGGTAAACTCGGTCACCTTCAGCGAGCTGCCTACCATAAAATAGCCGTTTACACACAACAAATCAAGAACATGTTGAAGTGAACATGCAATTTTCAACCAGCAATAACAGCAGAAGCAGCAGCCACATCAGCAGCCACAGCAGCAGCCACAGCAGCAGCCACAGCAGGAGCAGCAAGCAGACACCGTCGCCACCTTCAGTAAGGCGGCTCCTGCGCCCACACCAAATACTAAGAATATATATTGCCCATCTGGCGCCCTCCCCCCCCCCCTCACACCCTACTGTCCACCCCCACCCCAACCCCCACTGGAGCTGCTGTAACACCCATGACCCCCCCCCCCCCAGAGCTAACACTCACCGAAGCCTTCTCCAAGAGAAGGTCATCTGGGGGTCAGCCCAGATGACCTCTGGATCGTCTTGCAAAGTTAATTAAAAATTCCTGGGCTAGTGTTAGTCAGCTGGTTTCAAGTAGGGGGATATTTCATGATAATCTTGTCAAACATTGTAATGGAATTAGACTCCCAGATTCTTGTGTGTAAACACCCAGGGATCGACCTCTTTGTGCCAGGTCAGAGGTCAACCACCTGCAGGGGGAGTGTTGGCTGTGTAAACATTCGGGTGAGGAAAACGTCCCTTCCCTCTTACACCCTCGTAATTAATATTTCCCCATCCTTGAAGAGGTATATGGTGGCTGTCAAACATCTTAATGGAAAATTCTCGAGTGTTTTTGCACTTGTGGGCAGACGTCTTACTCCCCAATATAGGTTAGCAACAGCAAATCACCCCCGCCCCCCTTATTCTCCAGCTGATAAGGGGTGAGGCAGTTTTGGAGGCGTTTATATATGGCCCTGTAGGGGGAGTTGGGTGGGAGTGTGTGCTTCATCACGGTGGAAGAGACGGGGCCTCAGGAGACACACTGAATTCCTCCAGGTCGTAGAGCAAGGACCCAGGAGGTAATGTGTGTGATCTTTGAATTGTCCATGTAAGAGTTCTAAGCTTCTGCCCGTGTTAGAGTAGGGACTTATAGTTGGTGAATATCATATTTTGGTCTCATTAAACCCATGTTAAACTTTCCCTCTGTGTCAGTTAACTGGAACACATCAAATTCCTCTGTGTATAGTTTGGTTAACAACCGTCTCGTAATTAATGACGGTTAAAAAAAAGAGGACTCTCCAAGTCGAGCAATATTTCTTGCCTGATTGCTTGCTATAACTGATGGTGAGGCAGGATGGTGGCAGTGTAGTTAATTAATTTCTTCCCTGTGTTTAGCATTTCCTAGGAAGGGTACCTTTGGTTCCGGTGTAACCATCAGTGGTACACCATTTGACAGTTTATATTACGTTACATATAAATAACCAGTGTTCAATAACTAACACCCTTAAGGCGTTATCAACTTTTTGTGTTACCAAGTGCAACCAGTAGGAAGTGTTACTCAGTATATATTAGCATTATCAGTAGCGTCTAGGATACAACAACAGTAATTTCTAGTGGTACAGTTCTTCAAGTGTTACACGCCAACCACCACTGGACCACCAACCACCACTGGACCACCACCACTGGAGCACTAACCACCACTGGAGCACCAACCACCACTGGAGCACTAACCACCACTGGAGCACCAACCACCACTGGAGCACTAACCACCACTGGAGCACCAACCACCACTGGAGCACTAACCACCACTGGAGCACCAACCACCACTGGAGCACTAACCACCACTGGAGCACCAACCACCACTGGAGCACTAACCACCACTGGAGCACTAACCACCACTGGAGCACCAACCACCACTGGAGCACTAACCACCACTGGACCACCAACCAAAACTGGAGCACCAACCACCACTGGAGCACCAACCACCACTGGACCACCACCACTGGAGCACTAATCACCACTGGAGCACCAACCACCACTGGAGCACCAACCACCACTGGAGCACCAACCACTGGAGCACTAATCACCACTGGAGCACCAACCACCACTGGAGCACCAACCACCACTGGAGCACCAACCACCACTGGAGCACCAACCACCACTGGAGCACCAACCACCACTGGAGCACCAACCACCACTGGAGCACCAACCACCACTGGAGCACCAAACCACTGGAGCACCAACCACCACTGGAGCACCAACCACCACTGGACCACCAACCACCACTGGAGCACCAACCACCACTAACCACCATTGGAGCACCAAGCACCACTAACCACCATTGGAGCACCAACCACCACTAACCACCACTGGAGCACCAACCACCATTACCACCACTGGAGCACCAACCACCACTAACCACCACTGGAGCACCAACCACCATAACCACCACTGGAGCACCAACCACCATTACCACCACTAACCACCACTGGAGCACCAACCACCACTGGAGCACCAACCACCACTACCCACCACTGGAGCACCAACCACCACTAACCACCACTGGAGCACCAACCACCATAACCACCACTAGAGCACCAACCACCACTGGAGCACCAACCACCACTACCCACCACTGGAGCACCAACCACCACTAACCACCACTGGAGCACCAACCACCATAACCACCAACCACCATAACCACCATAACCACCACCAACCACCATAACCACCACTAGCCACCAACCACCATAACCACTACTAACCACCACTAACCACCAACCACCATAACCACCACTGGAGCACTAACCACCATAACCACTACTAACCACCAACCACCACTGGAGCACCAACCACCACTGGACCACCAACCACGACTGGAGCACCAACCACCACTAACCACCATTGGAGCACCAACCACCACTAACCACGACTGGACCACCAACCACCACTAACCACCACTGGAGCAACAACCACCACTGGAGCACCAACCACCATAACAACCACTAGCCACCAACCGTGACCTCACCACCACAAATAACCAGGAGCACAAATTGTTTACAGTGTCTCCAAGCTGGTGTGTGCCCTTGACCCCTCCCCCCCCCCCCGTGCCCCCACTACAGCGTGGGAGGACGAGGTGGCGACGCCCCAGACAGGGGGGGGGGGGGTAGCGCCCCTGTGGGGGGTGTGGGGCTAGCGTTGAGGCTCACCAGGGGGTGTAGTCAAGAGCAACGTTAGGGTAGAGGCGTGGGTGGGTGGGGGGGTCAGGGGCGTGGGTGGGTGGGGGGTCAGGGGGCGTGGGTGGGTGGGGGGGTCAGGGGGGTGGGTGGGTGGGGGGGTCAGGGGGGTGGGTGTGTGGGGGGGTCAGGGGCGTGGGTGGGTGGGGGGGGTCAGGGGCGTGGGTGGGGAGGGGGTGGTCAGGGGCGTGGGTGGGGGGGGGGGTCAGGGGGCGTGGGTGGGTGGGGGGGTCAGGGGGCGTGGGTGGGTGGGGGGGGTCAGGGGCGTGGGTGGGGAGGGGGTCAGGGGCGTGGGTGGGGAGGGGGTCAGGGGCGTGGGTGGGGAGGGGGTCAGGGGCGTGGATGGGGGTGGGGTCAGGGGCGTGGGTGGGGGTGGGGTCAGGGGCGTGGGTGGGGGTGGGGGGTCAGGGGCGTGGGTGGGGGTGGGGGGTCAGGGGCGTGGGTGGGTGGGGGGTCAGGGGCGTGGGTGGGTAGGGTCAAGGGCGTGGGTGGGGGGGGGGGTCAAGGGCGTGGGTGGGGGGGGGGTCAAGGGCGTGGGTGGGGGGGTCAAGGGCGAGGGTGGGGGGGTCAGGGGCGTGGGGGGGGGGTCGGAGGCGTGGGTGGGGGGTGGGGGGTGAGAGGCGTGGGTGGGGGGTGGGGGGTGAGAGGCGTGGGTGGGGTTATCTTGTGATGGTTCCGAGGATCAACGCCCCCGCGGCCCGGTCTCTGACCAGGTCTCACGGTACGTGGTCTGGTCAACCAGGCTGTTGGACGCTGCTGCTCGCAGCCAGACGTATCACATCACAGTCTGGTTGATCAGGTATCCACTGGAGGTGTTTATCAAGTTCTCTCTTGACCACCTTGAGAGACTGGGAATAATAGAGCTTCCTCAGGATAACAGGGTACGACTGTGATATCTTGCAACACATAGGGTACGACTGTGATATCTTGCAATACATGGGGTAGGACTGTGATATCTTGCAACACATGGGGTACGACTGTGATATCTTGCAACACATGGGGTACGACTGTGATATCTTGCAACACATGGGGTACGACTGTGATATCTTGCAACACATGGGGGTACGCCTGTGCTATATTGCAACACATGGGGTACGCCTGTGATATCTTGCAATACATGGGGTACGACTGTGATATCTAGCAACACACATGGGGTACGCCTGTGATATCTAGCAACACATGGGGTACGCCTGTGATATCTTGCAATACATGGGGTACGACTGTGATATCTAGCAACACACATGGGGTACGCCTGTGATATCTAGCAACACATGGGGTACGCCTGTGATATCTTGCAATACATGGGGTACGACTGTGATATCTAGCAACACACATGGGGTACGCCTGTGATATCTAGCAACACATGGGGTACGCCTGTGATATCTTGCAACACATGAGGTACGACTGTGATATCTAGCAACACATGGGGTACGCCTGTGATATCTTGCAACACATGGGGTACGCCTGTGATATCTTGCAACACATGGGGTACGCCTGTGATATCTTGCAATACATGGGGTACGACTGTGATATCTTGCAACACATGGGGTACGACTGTGATATCTTGCAACACATGGGGTACGCCTGTGATATCTTGCAACACATGGGGTACGCCTGTGATATCTTGCAATACATGGGGTAGGACTGTGATATCTTGCAACACATGGGGTACGCCTGTGATATCTTGCAATACATGGGGTACGACTGTGATATCTTGCAACACATGAGGTACGACTGATATCTTGCTAAAAAGAGCTTCTCAAAGATCACAAGCACGCAAGTCCTGCCCACAAGGTCAATATACACATTCCTCCTCACCATAAACACATGCATGTATATGTAGGAGAAAAAAATTCTAATTATCGTTCAAAACATTTCAGACATATTGGGAAAGTATCTGTTGAGGTTATCTTGTGATGATTTCGGGGCTTTAGTGTCCCCGCGGCCCGGTCCTCGACCAGGCCTCCACCCCCAGGAAGCAGCCCGTGACAGCTGACTAACACCCAGGTACCTATTTTACTGCTAGGTAACAGGGGCATAGGATGAAAGAAACTCTGCCCATTGTTTCTCGCCGGCGCCCGGTATCGAACCCGGGACCACAGGATTACAAGTCCAGCGTGCTGTCCGCTCGGCCGACCGGCTCCTTCAACTCTCACTAGTTCATTTTGCAGTGACAAGTGCTGATCAACTGCTCAAGCGGCCACGTGATCAACACAAGTGTTCGAAATCTTGGGAAGTGTTCAAAGATGGCGAATTTTCCTTTAGTTTCGTCTGTCTCTGTTTTAGTTCCATTATAAACCTGTTGTTCGGTTTACCCATCACATTTCCCTGCAGGGGGAGGCAGCTGAGTGGACAACGCTTCGGATTCGTAGTCCTGAGGTTCCAGGCTCGATCCCCGGTGGAGGCGGAAACAAATGGGCAAAATGTTTCTTTTACCCTGATGCCTCTGTTACCTAGCAGAAAATAGGTACCTGGGAGTTAGACAGCTGCTACGGGCTGCTTCCTGGGAGTGTGTAACAAAAAGGCGGCCCGGTCCAGGACCGGGCCGCGGGGACGCCATCTGAAGATATCCTCACAGTGTACCCAAAATTTGCCAGTGCCGGCTACTAAACACATGGCTCTGTATGACTAACCATCTTGCGAGATGGGGACTTGTATTACCACTGCTGCCTTATTCACTCATGTGTTGATGATATCCTCAAAATGCTTCCGGAGTCTGCCAGTGCAGACTGCTTATCACATGCCTCTGTATGACTAACCATCCTGTGTGATGGGGACTTTTAGCATCACCTAGTTAGCTTTTTTGACACACTGTACTCCACTTCATATAGTCTAGGGCAGCTGCACTAATGCACATGCACCTAATGTATTAAAAAAAAAAAAGACGTCATTACCCCGTTAACGGGGGTTAACCCAACCAACCCACCTAACCTATCGAGGCCGCTAGGGCAGAAGACGTCAATATTACAGTGCTTTAACTATATCTAAGACGTCGCATTCCTCACGGATGGACACCTTCCGCGACAACTGTAGCGACTGTGGTGAAGAAAGGACCCTTTCCCCCCCCCCCTCTTCCTTGCTAAACTTGTCAATCATTAGAACGGCGCCGCGCCATCTGACGACAGGATTAAGAAGCCCGCTGGAGACGCCATCAATCACCCAACACGCCATCATCAACGCCACCCTATCCACAGGTGCACAGTACCACAGGTGCACTGTACCACAGGTGCACAATACCACAGGTGCACTGTACCACAGGTGCACAGTGCCCCTCGAGCCCCACAAACCCGCCAGCCACCACACCACACACGCGGCTCTTCAGCACCCCAGGGAACAAACACTCACACACACTGAAGTATTTGCCACACTTTATTATTTACGAGAGTGTCTACCCTCAACCTATATTACTGACTGAGCCCTTCATGCATCCCAGACGCCCAGGGGAGTCGAGGAGCACCCAGGAGGACGACTCAAGGGGTCCAGCAAGACGATAACCACCCAACGAGGGATGAGTATTACCCTCATGAAGCTTGAGAAGATGAGTATTACCCTCATGAAGCATGAGAGGATGAGTATTACCCTCATGAAGCATGAGAGGATGAGTATTACCCTCATGAAGCATGAGAGGATGAGTATTACCCTCATGAAGCATGAGAGGATGAGTATTACCCTCATGAAGCATGAGAGGATGAGTATTACCCTCATGAAGCATGAGAGGATGAGTATTACCCTCATGAAGCATGAGAGGATGAGTATTACCCTCATGAAGCATGAGAGGATGAGTATTACCCTCATGAAGCATGAGAGGATGAGTATTACCCTCATGAAGCATGAGAGGATGAGTATTACCCTCATGAAGCATGAGAGGATGAGTATTACCCTCATGAAGCATGAGAGGATACCTTAGTACAACGCTAGAGCATGAGGGTCCATTGGTATAGACCAAATCTATAGCCACGACATAGGAATAGATTTTACCACATCGAGACTTGGCTAATAACCCAACAGTTTAGCTAACGACCCAGCAGTCAAGCTTAAGCCTCCGATAATAGCGAATTAAGATTAAACCAAGACTGTAAATCGCATTCCATATCCAGTTTGGCGCTCGGGGAGCCGCCGCACCGAGCCATTGTCAGAGTCAATACTCCCCCAGAGGAACAATACAGGTATCGACCAGCACGACTGGTGATCAAGACGAGGCTAACAAAGCCCAAGCCACGTGCCCACACCAGGTTAATGACCAATTTGGAGTAACAACCATCTTAACACTGGGAGATGGGGAGCCCAAGAGGGAGGGTGTTGGGGGGTCATGTAGGAAATGATAAGTCTGGAGTGGAGTGTGGAGTGGGTGAAGGGGGGGGGAGGGAGATAAGAACAAGATTAATATGTAAACAAACAAGCGAGTAAACAATATGTTACTTGGAGGGTCGTACTTTTCAGCTTGGACAAAACAGTTGCTCTATTTTTCCCCACGGCGTGAAGAGAGTGGGGGTTGAACTCCAAACTTTTAATCTGCTCAAATTCAATTTCCAAGCTGATTTGGTTATACATACCAAAATTAATTCGAAATCTATTTTTTTTTTTAGCCAATATTTTTGGCTGGGAATTTGTCGTGGACACATATATATGTGGAGGGATATATCCCCCGGGGGGCCCTAAGCCTCTGACTGCCCCGGGTATAACTATACTGGTATAACTATACCAAGCAAGGCTTTGACAATAACACTGTCTACACCAACTCTGCAAAAAAGTATAATGTGTGTATGTCCAGAATATAATCTGTGTGTACATCATATAATCTGTGTGTGTCCACATGGGACAGTGTGTATGTGGCCTCCACGAGGAGAGTTGGTCGAGGACCGGGCCGCGGGGACGCTAAGCCTCGAAATCATCTCAAGATAGGCCTATTACAATATATTTAAGACAATGTACACAATCTTAGGTCTAACGTGGGTCACTGATGAGCTAGACTTAGGAAGGTGAGTTAGGTTATTACCTTAATTCTCTGCTCCTCTACATATAACCAATAGTTCATTCCACACATTCTGTACACATTCTTCAATCGCAATATGTATTATCATATTCTTAGTTCCGTAATAATGATGACGAGACTATTACAATATTCTTTATTACATAAACTTTTCTTCGTCCCTATTATTATACAAATATAATATTTATCACCCTATGAATATCTAAACCCCGGGTGGGACAGTGGTAGAATACCCGCCCAGCGCCCGAGACGGATTTCCTCCTGGTTCGAACCCTGTCCAAGGACTCCCTGGGCTCAACTACTCGTCTCCGTCCCTCCCTGCAGCCCGTCCTCATAAACAAAGACCATTCCATCCACCCGCCAAACCCCTCAGCTGTTTATGAATGATAAACGGTTTACACACGACTCACAACTGCTGACGTCCGAACACTTCCGGAACAAGTGCTTCACTGACGACTTGTGTTCGAACCACAACGCTATAAATGCTTCACCCACGTACTACAAATGCAAATAATCGCCAACAGAACCTAAACACCTAACCTAATTATATAATATATATATATATATATATATATATATATATATGTATATATATATATATATATATATATATATATATATATATATATATATACACACACACAATATGATAATATATTATTAATTTATTAATATTAATTAATAAATTACTAATTTATTGTTCCCTTCTCTGAGGCTGTGGGTCCCTATAATTGCACCAGCGGTGGTACCCCCTATTATTAATTTATACTTGATAAATTTCCCGTTTTGAATTAAGAGCATGTAAAAATTTATGAATGCATCTTTGGGGTCGACCGCTGGATGGAATGGACTTGAATCGAGGATGGGTTGGTTCCTGGAGCAATAGCAAACCTGGTTGTAAACCAACTGGAGGATTATGTTCTATAGGGAGGGAAATTCTCAGCCTGTTCTGCAAGAGTAAGGTAAGCCTTACCCAACTAGTTATACATACAGGTGGTTCCAAGAGTAAGGTAAACCTTACCCTACTTCTGTCGCGATCTCTATGTATAACTAGTAGGGTAGAATAAGATGTAGGGTAAGTAGCAGGGTACGGCTTACCTTACCTCTAAGGGTAAGGTAAGGGTTACCTTACCTCTAAGGGTAAGGTAAGGGTTACCTTACCTTAAGGTAAGGTAAGGTAACCTCTGTACCCACATGTCTTCGTATCGACTAAGAATGTAATTAAACCCATCACAGTATTTCCTCAAGGCAACGTTCAGTATTATCTAACTTACGTAAAACTCTGCTATAAAATAACATTTTCTCACACGTAACTGTCTTTCAGTAATGACAACTTCCCGTATTTCAATTCAAATTGCCATTCACATCTTCCAAGTTTTGGGCCCAAGTAGCTGAGAATATTTCTCAGGGGAGAATTGGGTGTAAACACCGAACTTAATGTCGGCCAAGTTGGTAATATCTTCAGTGGTCGTTAGCAAGGCTGGTAATTAAGCCAGCTTTACAGGAAAAGTTCAGGGGAAAATTTTCAAGTCCCGAGTAAATTATAAAATTCAAATCAGACATATTGCTTGTAATCACCGGATGAATTCTTTAACTCAACTGTTGTATTGATCTAGTGGGGTTTATATCTATTAATAATAAAGTTAATACAAAATAGTTCCCTCCAGTTTCAAAAATACTTTATACTGTATAATACAAATTATTACCATTATCGTTTTGTTGATTATAAGGAGAGATCACCCAGCGTTTTTAAACATTGTAAAATACATAATAAATAAATTATATATATATATATATATATATATATATATATATATATATATATATATATATATATATATATATATATATCACACACACACACGCAGGCGGTGAGTCACAATAACGTGGCTAAAGTATGTTCACCAGACCACACACTAGAAGGTGAAAGGACGACGACGTTTCGGTCCGTCCTGGACCATTCTCAAGTCGATTGCGAGAATGTACAATCGACTTGAGAATGGTCCAGGACGGGCCGAAACGTCGTCGTCCTTTCACCTTCTAGTGTGTGGGGTCTGGTCAACATTATATATATATATATATATATATTATATATATATATATATATATATATATATATATATATATATATATATATATATATATATATATATATATATATATATATTAGAAAATTTTGGTAGCAATCTTTCTTGTAAACATATGTTGTTGAATATGACGGAAAGGGTAAGATTAATAATTCTAACACGAATCTTCTCAATATTTCTTACGTTCTTCTTCACTGTCGAGGACAATTGATAAACTAACTCGCCAAAATTCATTCTTTTTATTCCTGGTCTGACGCCTGAACGCGTTTCGTAATTCCTTATTACATTTTCTAAGACTTAGTTTACACACTGATTGATGAAGATTAAGCCACCCAAGAGGTGGCACGGGCATGAATAGCCCGTAAGTGGTACAATTTTTTTTTCTCAGTATTCTGAGTTTGCATTTAACCATCAAGCTGTTATAAGTTTACACACAAAGTATATTCATACTTATACTCGTTTTGGGTGAGGTGAAACAGAAGACAGAACACGAAACAATGGGTATAACTTGGATATGAGAACATAAAAATGGAAGTAACTGCAAAAGGCCTTTTGACCCATACTTCCTCTTGCTGCTGCCATATTGGTTCGAGGTCTTGAAGTGGGTAGAATATAGTTGTGCATTAATTGGCTGTTGATTGCTGGTGTTGACTTTTTGATATGTAGTGCCTCGCTGATGTCAAGTCTCATGCTATCGCTGTATTTATCGATGATTTCTGTGTTGTTTGTTAAGACTTCTCTGGTGATGGTCTGGTTGTAGGAAGAGATTGTGTGTTTCTTGATGGAGTCCTGTTGCTTGTGCATAGTTCATCGCCTAGAAAGACGTTGTCGTCTTGCCTATATACTGAGTTCTTTGGGGCTTACAGTCCCCAAGCGGATATGTGAAGGCATAGACGACGTTGGTATCCTTCAAGGCGTTCTGCTTGGTGTCTGGGGAGATTTTCATGAGTAGGTTGGCCGTTTTTCTGTTTTTTGTAGTAAATTGTCAATTGTATTTTCTGATTTTTGTCTGTAGGGATAACGTTTCTATCAATAATTATTGATTGACGGATTAATTATTGACACGTCCCAATAATTTAGGTGTTTTATCTCGTCTATGCGTGCCGTATATGTTCTCTGTTTTCCCTCGATTTCAGCAATCTCTCCTGCTCTGAAGGGGGAAGTGAGTACTGAGCAGTACTCAAGACGGGACAACACAAGTGACTTGAAGAGTACAACCATTGTGATGGGATCCCTGGATTTGAAAGTTCTCGTAATCCATCCAATCATTTTTCTGGCTGACGCAATTTCTTAGGTTATGCTCCCTAAACGTCGGACATCAATTTTCTCAAATAATTGACATGCTGTTTTCCTACTATGGGTACATCTGATTGTGTTTTGTACCCTGTATTATGTTTAAGGTCCTCATTTTTACCGTACCTGAGTACCTGGAATTTATCACTGTTAAACATCATATTTTCTGCTGCCCAATCAAAAACTTTATTAATATCTGCTTGTAGTTTTTCAGTGTCTTCAGCCGAGGTAATTTTCATGCTGATTTTTGTGTCGTCTGCAAAGGATGACACGAAGCTGTGACTTGTATTTTTGTCTATATCTGATATGAGAATAAGGAACAGCAGTGGTGCAAGGACTGTACCTTGAGGTACAGAGCTTTTAACTGCGCTTGGAATCTATTTTATTTGATTGACTGTGTTCTGTTCGACAGGAAATTTAGTATCCAGCGTCCTACTTTACCAGTTATTCCCATTGACCTCATTTTGTGTGCTATTTCTCCATGGTCACATTTGTCGAATGCCTTTGCAAAGTTTGTGTATAACACATTAGCATTCTGTTTTTCTTCTTCCCGCTCTAAATCCATGTTGGCCTGGGTTGTGAAGGTCATTGGTCTCCATGAATCTAGTGACCTGACTCCTGATCACCCTCTCAAATACTTTTATTATGTGGGACGTTAGTGCAACTGGTCTATAATTCTTTGCCAATGCTTTGCTCCCTCCCTTGTGTAGAGGGGCTATGTCTGCTGCTTTAAGTGCATCTGGTATCTCCCCCGTGTCCAAGCTCTTCCTCCACACTATACTGAGTGCCTGTGCTACCGGCACTTTGCAGTTCTTTATCTATATTGTATTCAATGAGTCTGGCCCCGGAGCTGAATGCATGGGCATCTTGGCAATTTCCCTTTCAAAATCTGCCACGCTCGGGTTGATATCAGTTATATTTACAAGGGTTTGGATACCACACAAAGTTGTCCGGATCTTCCACTTTCATGCTGTTTATTGGAGTTCTAAACATATCCTCATACTGCTTTTTTAGGATTTCACTAGTTTGTCATCCTCAGTGTGTGAACCTTCACTAGTATGAATAGGTCCAATACTGGCAGTGGTTTTTGCTTTTGATTTAGCATATATGAAGAAATATTTTGGGTTTTTCTTTATTTATTGAATTGCTTTCTGTTCTAGTTGCCTTTCTACAATCTAATATGAGTGTTTCAGTTCATGTTTGATTTCTTTAATCTGTTTAAATTATTCCTTCTTTGTATGGAAGGTCGTGTCTGCTTAAGCATTTCCGTTATTTTTTCCTTCTTTTGTAGTGTCGTCTGCGTTCTCCTACGTTGGACCTCTTTCTGGCTTTCCTCAAAGGCACATGTTTCAGACTGTAGACAGATCATTTATGTATATCAGAAACAGGATAGGTCCGAATACATAACCTTGTAGGACACTGTGTATTTATCATATATATATATATATTTACTATTTGTGCCTGCAAAATCGAGTTATTAGCTCTTGGACCACGCCTTTCTAATGATATATTTTTTCCTCTATTATGTCTACTACATACATTTCTTTAACACACCGTCAATCCCAGTTGATTGACGGTTGACAGGCAGGACCAAGGAGCCAAAGCTCAATCCCCGCAAGCACAAATAGGTGAGCGCGCGCACACGCACACGCGCACGCACACACACACACACACACACACACACACACACACACACACACACACACACAGGAATCAGCCCGTAGAAACTGTAACCTATTTATTGCTAGGTAAACAGGTGAATCAGTTGAAAAAGTGCATATTTGTTTGTGGTTCGGCCGGAAATTGAACCCGGGCTCTTAAGGCCCCCAACTCGACAGAGACAGACAGACAGACACAGACACAGAGAGAGAGAGAGAGAGAGAGAGAGAGGCACGCCACACTGGTCCAGACATAGGGTGGGGTGGAATGTCGCATTCCTGTTGGCCAGACCAATGGTGTGATCATGCCTGCTCCAGACGGGGGACGGGTGGTGGATCGTAACCCCCCCCCCCCTGGGCCAGACAGGGGGACGTGGAGGGGGGGAGCGGGGTGGTGGATAGGGACCACGAAGATTAGTGAAGCGAGTCTAGCCGTGACTACGCGTAGGGATCTTGTTAGATATTATCAACTTCGTCTGTGTCATCGTTGTCACATATTGTACTCCCTCACTCTCACACACTCCCCTCACTCTCACACACTCCCCTCACTCTCTCCCCCACTCCCCTCACTCTCTCTTCCACTCCCCTCACACTCTCCCACTCCCCTCACTCTCTCTTCCACTCCCCTCACACTCTCCCACTCCCCTCACTCTCTCCCCCACTCCCCTCACTCTCTCCCCCACTCCCCTCACTCTCTACCCCCCACTCCCCTCACTCTCTACCCCCACTCCCCTCACTCTCTACCCCCACTCCCCTCACTCTCTACCCCCCACTCCCCTCACTCTCTACCCCCACTCCCCTCACTCTCTACCCCCACTCCCCTCACTCTCTACCCCCACTCCCCTCACTCTCTACCCCCACTCCCCTCACTCTCTACCCCCACTCCCTCACTCTCTACCCCCACTCCCCTCACTCTACCCCCACTCCCCTCACTCTCTACCCCCACTCCCCTCACTCTCTACCCCCACTCCCCTCACTCTCTCCCCCACTCCCCTCACTCTCTACCCCCACTCCCCTCACTCTCTACCCCCACTCCCCTCACTCTCTACCCCCACTCCCCTCACTCTCTACCCCCCACTCCCCTCACTCTCTACCCCCCACTCCCCTCACTCTCTACCCCCCACTCCCCTCATTCTCTACCCCCCACTCCCCTCACTCTCTACCCCCCACTCCCTTCACTCTCTACCCCCCACTCCCCTCACTCTCTACCCCCCACTCCCCTCACTCTCTACCCCCCACTCCCCTCACTCTCTACCCCCCACTCCCCTCACTCTCTCTTCCACTCCCCTCACTCTCTCTCCCACTCCCCTCACTCTCTCTTCCACTCCCCTCACACTCTCCCACTCCCCTCACTCTCTCTTCCACTCCCCTCACACTCTCCCACTCCCCTCACTCTCTCTCCCACTCCCCTCACTCTCTCTTCCACTCCCCTCACACTCCCACTCCCCTCACTCTCTCCCCCACTCCCCTCACTCTCTCCCCCACTCCCCTCACTCTCTCTCACACTCCCCTCACTCTCTACCCCCACTCCCCTCACTCTACCCCCACTCCCCTCACTCTCTCTCACACTCCCCTCACTCTCTACCCCCACTCCCCTCACTCTCTACCCCCACTCCCCTCACTCTCTACCCCCACTCCCCTCACTACCCCCACTCCCCTCACTCTACCCCCACTCCCCTCACTCTCTACCCCACTCCCCTCACTCTCTACCCCACTCCCCTCACTCTCTCTCACACTCCCCTCACTCTCTACCCCCACTCCCCTCACTCTCTACCCCCACTCCCCTCACTCTCTACCCCCACTCCCCTCACTCTCTACCCCCACTCCCCTCACTCTACCCCCACTCCCCTCACTCTCTCCCCCACTCCCCTCACTCTCTCTCACACTCCCCTCACTCTCTACCCCCACTCCCCTCACTCTACCCCCACTCCCCTCACTCTCACACTCCCCTCACTCTCTACCCCCACTCCCCTCACTCTCTCTCACACTCCCCTCACTCTCTACCCCCACTCCCCTCACTCTCTACCCCCACTCCCCTCACTCTCTACCCCCACTCCCCTCACTCTCTACCCCCACTCCCCTCACTCTCTACCCCCACTCCCCTCACTCTCTACCCCCACTCCCCTCACACTCTCCCCCACTCCCCTCACTCTCTACCCCCACTCCCCTCACTCTCTACCCCCCACTCCCCTCACTCTCTACCCCCCACTCCCCTCACTCTCTACCCCCCACTCCCCTCACTCTCTACCCCCCACTCCCCTCACTCTCTACCCCCCACTCCCCTCACTCTCTACCCCCCACTCCCCTCACTCTCTACCCCCCCACTCCCCTCACTCTCTCCCACTTCTAAGTTAGAAAGTGATGTGGTGGAGGGAGACTCCATACATACACACACACACACACACACACACACACACATTCAAATGTGTGGATTGAATGTGCACAAGATTTCTCTCTCGGAGAAAGAGCCAAAGTATACCAGTTGATTGACATATACCAGGCGGGGCCAAAGAGCCAGAGCTCAACCACCGCAAGCACAACTAGGTGAGTACACCCCCCCCCACCCGCCACACTCGCCCCTCACTACCTCCCCTAACAAATTCACAAAGACCTGAAAGTTGTAGCATTAAATATTATGATAGATATCGTGAGGAGGCATTCACATATGGGACTAATAGAACAAGAACCCAGCAATGTGATGTTATAGTGGCCAGAATACGCCTGGGATATAGACGTATCTGGCAGCTTTCTCAAAACCCAAATGTCGAATACACAACGTGTCAACTTTGTGAAAGAGAAAACATGCACTCTCTTGAACATTATATTGTAGAGTGTCCAATACTGACTGACTTTCGCCCTCCTGGGCTAAGGTATGCTGAACTGTGTAATTACTATATGAGTACTGGAACACTTGATATATTGGACTTGTATCCAAGATTGACCATGTAATATATCATTTATACAATGAATATATATATGATGTAACTATATAACCTGAGCTTGTAAAAGCACCTTCATCACCTTCAGTGATTAAGTGCTTAATTGCACACTAGTTTCTCTATCAGCTATCTCACCCTATCAGAGTAAATGAGACAAATGTATGTGAATGCATGTGTGTATATATGTATGTATGTGTGTGTGTGTGTGTGTATGTATATGTATGGGTATAAAGTATATATGGAAGCTGATCAGAATTACATTTCACCTTTGTGAATGTACATTAATGACACTATGCAAAAGACACATCTAACACTTTATGTAGGGCATACGTAAATCTGTGTATCTATGTATTTACGTACGTAGGTTAGATTAGCATTTTAAAAGCACTGAATCACCTTCTGTGGTTGAGTGTTCAATAAACCCTTGAACTGTATGTTTAACACTTCTCTAACCCTGTCCATGGAGGACAGAAGAAAATGTATATATGCTGGTTAGCATTGTAAATGTCTGGCCACGTCTGTGTTAAAAAAAATGCCTCTCACCCCCCCCCCCCTCACTCATTTCCTCCACCTTCTCTTATCTCATTCCCCACTACCTCCTCTCCCCATGTTCCCCCACAGTGAGACAACACGGCTCCCACCGTGAGACAACACGGCTCCCACAGTGTGACAACACGGCTCCCACAGTGTGACAACACGGCTCCCACAGTGAGACAACACGGCTCCCACAGTGTGACAACATGGCTCCCACAATGTGACAACACGGCTCCCACAGTGTGACAACACGGCTCCCACAGTGAGACAACACGGCTCCCACAGTGTGACAACACGGCTCCCACAGTGTGACAACACGGCTCCCACAGTGTGACAACACGGCTCCCACAGTGTGACAACACGGCTCCCACAGTGTGACAACACGGCTCCCACAGTGAGACAACACGGCTCCCACAGTGTGACAACACGGCTCCCACAGTGTGACAACACGGCTCCCACAGTGAGACAACACGGCTCCCACAGTGAGACAACACGGCTCCCACACAACACCCCCACATTTCTCCCACAATAAAGTCGAGAAAACGCACCCAATACTGTGCAGTCCAAACTAAATTTGGCCAGAGTGAGGGGCGGTGGTGTGTTGGAGATGGGTGGCGGCCTGCTCCACCAGTGTTGGAGATGGGTGGCGGCCTGCTCCACCAGTGTTGGAGATGGGTGGCGGCCTGCTCCACCAGTGTTGGAGATGGGTGGCGGCCTGCTCCACCAGTGTTGGAGATGGGTGGCGGCCTGCTCCACCAGTGAGGGAGATGGGTGGCGGCCTGCTCCACCAGTGTTGGAGATGGGTGGCGGCCTGCTCCACCAGTGTTGGAGATGGGTGGCGGCCTGCTCCACCAGTGAGGGAGATGGGTGGCGGCCTGCTCCACCAGTGTTGGAGATGGGTGGCGGCCTGCTCCACCAGTGTTGGAGATGGGTGGCGGCCTGCTCCACCAGTGTTGGAGATGGGTGGCGGCCTGCTCCACCAGTGAGGGAGATGGGTGGCGGCCTGCTCCACCAGTGTTGGAGATGGGTGGCGGCCTGCTCCACCAGTGTTGGAGATGGGTGGCGGCCTGCTCCACCAGTGTTGGAGATGGGTGGCGGCCTGCTCCACCAGTGAGGGAGATGGGTGGCGGCCTGCTCCACCAGTGTTGGAGATGGGTGGCGGCCTGCTCCACCAGTGTTGGAGATGGGTGGCGGCCTGCTCCACCAGTGTTGGAGATGGGTGGCGGCCTGCTCCACCAGTGTTGGAGATGGGTGGCGGCCTGCTCCACCAGTGTTGGAGATGGGTGGCGGCCTGCTCCACCAGTGTTGGAGATGGGTGGCGGCCTGCTCCACCAGTGAGGGAGATGGGTGGCGGCCTGCTCCACCAGTGTTGGAGATGGGTGGCGGCCTGCTCCACCAGTGTTGGAGATGGGTGGCGGCCTGCTCCACCAGTGAGGGAGATGGGTGGCGGCCTGCTCCACCAGTGTTGGAGATGGGTGGCGGCCTGCTCCACCAGTGAGGGAGATGGGTGGCGGCCTGCTCCACCAGTGTTGGAGATGGGTGGCGGCCTGCTCCACCAGTGTTGGAGATGGGTGGCGGCCTGCTCCACCAGTGTTGGAGATGGGTGGCGGCCTGCTCCACCAGTGTTGGAGATGGGTGGCGGCCTGCTCCACCAGTGAGGGAGATGGGTGGCAGCCTGCTCCACCAGTGAGGGAGGTGGGTGGCGGCCTGCTCCACCAGTGAGGGAGATGGGTGGCGGCCTGCTCCACCAGTGAGGGAGATGGGTGGCGGCCTGCTCCACCAGTGAGGGAGATGGGTGGCGGCCTGCTCCACCAGTGTTGGAGATGGGTGGCGGCCTGCTCCACCAGTGAGGGAGATGGGTGGCGGCCTGCTCCACCAGTGAGGGAGATGGAGGAGGTGGAGTCAAAGGGCCCCAAGTTTAGTTACGGCGGCACACCTGAACAGTTTGGTCAATGTTTTTCTTTCACCTGATGCGACTGTTTACCCATTAGCGATCCCTAAAGAGTGTCACCAGCATCTACAACGGTAAGATGAGTTATTTGACCACACGAGCGGCAACGGTCCCCTGTTGGTGGGGGCCCTCTAGTGCCAAGGGTCCCCCTGTTGGTGGGGCCCCTCTAGTGCCAAGGGCCCTCTGTTGGTGGGAGGACCCCTCTAGTGCCAAGGGCCCTCTGTTGGTGGGAGGACCCCTCTAGTGCCAAGGGCCCTCTGTTGGTGGGAGGGCCCCTCTAGTGCCAAGGGCCCTCTGTTGGTGGGGGGGGCCCTCTAGTGCCAAGGGTCCCCCTGTTGGTGGGGCCCCTCTAGTGCCAAGGGCCTCTGTTGGTGGGGGCTCTCTAGTGCCAAGGGCCCTCTGTTGGTGGGGGCCCTCTAGTGCCAAGGGCCCTCTGTTGGTGGGGGCCCTCTAGTACCAAGGGTCCCCTGTTGGTGGGGGCCCTCTAGTACCAAGGGTCCCCTGTTGGTGGGGGCCCTCTAGTGCCAAGGGTCCCCTGTTGGTGTGGGCCCTCTAGTGCCAAGGGTCCTCTGTTGGTGGGGGCCCCTCTAGTGCCAAGGGTCCCCTGTTGGTGGGGGCCCCTCTAGTGCCAAGAATCCCCTGTTGGTGGGGGCCCTCTAGTGCCAAGGGTCCCCCTGTTAGTGGGGCCCCTCTAGTGCCAAGGGCCTCTGTTGGTGGGGGCTCTCTAGTGCCAAGGGCCCTGTGTTAATGGGGGGGCCCTCTAGTGCCAAGGGCCCTCTGTTGGTGGGGGCCCTCTAGTGCCAAGGGTCCCCCTGTTGGTGGGGGCCCTCTAGTGCCAAGGGCCCTCTGTTGGTGGGGGCCCTCTAGTGCCAAGGGTCCCCCTGTTGGTGGGGGCCCTCTAGTGCCAAGGGTCCCCTGTTGGTGGGGGCCCTCTTATTGCCAAGGGTCCCCTGTTGGTGGGGGCCCTCTAGTGCCAAGGGTCCCCCTGTTGGTGGGGGCCCTCTAGTGCCAAGGGTCCCCTGTTGGTGGGGGCCCTCTAGTACCAAGGGTCCCCCTGTTGGTGGGGGCCCTCTAGTACCAAGGGTCCCCTGTTGGTGGGGGCCCTCTAGTACCAAGGGTCCCCTGTTGGTGGGGGCCCTCTAGTGCCAAGGGTCCCCTGTTGGTGGGGGCCCTCTAGTACCAAAGGTCCCCTGTTGGTGGGGGCCCCTCTAGTGCCAAGGGTCCCCTGTTGGTGGGGGCCCTCTAGTGCCAAGGGTCCCCTGTTGGTGGGGGCCCTCTAGTGCCAAGGGTCCCCTGTTGGTGGGGGCCCTCTAATGACATGGCTCTCCGCTGATAAAGGGAGAATACCGCACTGGTGAGGGCCCCTCCAGTGGTGACGGACCCGAGGACCATGACTTGGGAGAGTTTGGTCCACCAGGCTGTTGCTTGGAGCGGCCCGCAGGCCCACATACCCACCACAGCCCGGTTGGTCCACCAGGCTGTTGCTTGGAGCGGCCCGCAGGCCCACATACCCACCATAGCCCGGTTGGTCAACCAGGCTGTTGCTTGGAGCGGCCCGCAGGCCCACATACCCACCACAGTCCGGTTGGTCCACCAGGCTGTTGCTTGGAGCGGCCCGCAGGCCCACATACCCACCACAGCCCGGTTGGTCCGGCACTCCTTGGAGGAAACTATCTAGTGTCCTCTTGAAGATGTACACGGTTGTTCCAGCAATATTTCTTATGCTCGCTGGGAGGACGTTGAACAACCGCGGACCTCTGATGTTTATACAGTGTTCTCTTATTGCCTATGGCACCTCTGCTCTTCACTGGTTCTATTCTGCATTTTCTTCCATATCGTTCACTCCAGTATGTTGTTATTTTACTGTGTAGATTTGGGACCTGGCTCTCCAGTATTTTCCATGTGTATATTATTTGGTATCTCTCTCGTCTCCTTTCTAGTGAGTACATTTGGAGAGCTGTGAGACGATCCCAATAATTTAGGTGCATTATCGCGTCTATGAGTGCCGTATATGTTCTCTGTAATCCCTCTATTTCAGCAATCTCTCCTGCTCTGAAGGGGGAAGCGAGTACTGAGCAATACTCAAGACGGGACAACACAAGTGACTTGAAGAGTACAACCATTGTGATGGGATCCCTGGATTTGAAAGTTCTCGTAATCCATCTGATCATTTTTCTGGCTGCCGCAATATTTGCTTGGTTATGCTCCCTAAACGTTAGGTCGTCAGACATCATTATTCCCAAATCCATGACATCCTGTTTTCCTACTATGAGCAGATTCGATTGTGTTTTGTACCCTGTATTATGTTTCAGAATCCTCATTTTTGCCGTACCTGAGTACCTGGAATTATTTTCTGCTGCCCAACCGAAAACTTTGTTGATATCTGCTTGTAGTTTTTCAATGTCTTTCGCAGAGGTAATTTTCATGCTAATTTTCGTGTCATCTGCAAAGGATGACACGAAGCTGTGACTTGTATTTTTGTCTATTTCTGATATGAGAATAAGAAACAGTAGCGGTGCAAGGACTGTACCTTGAGGTACAGAGCTTTTGACTGTGCTTGGACTCGATTTTATCTGATTGACTGTTACTCTTTGTGTTCTGTTCGACAGGAAATTGAGTATCCAGCGTCCTACTTTACCAGTTATTCCCACTGACCTCATTTTGTGTGCTATCGTCCCATGGTCACATTTGTCGAACGCCTTTGCAAAGTCTGTGTATACAACATCTGCATTTTGCTTTTCTTCTAGGGCTTCTGTGATTTTGTCATAGTGGTTGAGTAACTGTGACAGACAGGATCTTCCCGCTCTAAATCCATGTTGTCCTGGGTTGTGTAGTTCATTATTTTCCATAAAACTAGAAAGTTGATTCCTATTCACTTGTTCAAAAACTTATATTATGTGTGATGTTAGTGCAACTGGTCTATAATTTTTTGCCAAGGCTTTACTACCCCCCTTGATCACCTTACTACCAGACTCTTTCTCCATATTACGCCGAGTGCTCGCGCTACTGGTACTTTACATTTCTTAATGAATATTGAATTCCATGAGTCAGGCCCAGGAGCTGAGTGCATAGGCATGTTGTCAATTTCTCTTTCAAAGTCTTCCGAGTTTGTAGTAATATCCGTTATATTATCTGCAGCTTGAATGTCATTCATAAAGAAGCTGTCTGGGTCGTCAACTTTCATGTTGTTTATTGGTGTGCTAAACATAGCCTCATACTGGCTTCTTAGAATTTCACTAATTTCTTTGTTGCCCTCTGTGTACGTATCTTCAGTTGTAATTAAAGGTCCAATACTGGTGGAGGTTTTGGATTTTGCGTATGTGAAAAAATATTTCGAATTTTTCTTTATCTCTTGTACAGCTTTCTGTTCCAGTTCCATTTCCTCAGACTCGTATGATCGCTTCAACGTTTGTTCTATTTCTTCGATCTCCCTGTTTAGGTTTATTTTCCTTTCTTGTGATAGTCGTGTCTGCCTAAGCATCGTCTGCGTTCTCTTTCTAACGTGGTCCTCTTTCTGCCCCTCCTCACAGGCACGTGCTTCAAGCAGACCTTGTAGGTTTCAGCCGTCAGTTGAGTTCCCTGTGTGGAAGTTTGGTCGCTTAAAACCGTCTCCCATTGAATAGTTGCAAGGTCTACATTTATTTTCTCCCAGTCGATCTTATTGTTGAAATTAAATTGATCGAATACTCCTCCTCGCTTGTTGGGTCTCTTAGACCTAGTACCGTTTTTTTTTTTTTTTTTTTTTTTTTTAATAGATATATACAAGAGTTGTTACATTCTTGTACAGCCACTAGTACGCGTAGCGTTTCGGGCAAGTCCTTAATCCTATGGTCCCTGGAATACGATCCCCGCCGCGAAGAATCGTTTTTTCATCCAAGTACACATTTTACTGTTGCGTTAAACAGAGGCTACAGTTAAGGATTTGCGCCCAGTAAATCCTCCCCGGCCAGGATACGAACCCATGACATAGCACTCGCGGAACGCCAGGCGAGTGTCTTACCACTACACCACGGAGACTAGTAATTTATGCTAGTTCGCACTTCAATGAGCTTATGGTCTAAGTATGAAGTATCTGAGATTGTAATGTCTCTGATTAGTTCATCATTGTTTGTGTATACCAAGTCTAGTGTGTTTTCGTTCCTAGTTGGTTCTGTGATCTGTTGAGCGAAAATTTGTCACAGAATCTTAAAAGCCTGTGGTTGGTCATTTCTCGGGTCATTCCCTGCTATGATATTTGTGTTTACCGTTCTCCATCTTAGACTTGATAAACTGAAATCTCCAAGGAAGATAATATCTGGAGCTGGGTTTGCCAGGTTATCAAGGATGTTCTCTATTTTGTGCATCTGCTCTCTGAATTCCTCAACCGTTGTATCTGGAGGTTTATATATTAGAATAATAATTAGGTTTATTTTTTCTACCTTAATTCCAAGTACCTCTACCACCTCATTAGTTGAGTTTAGTAGCTCCGTGCATACCAGGTCTTCTTTAATATACAGACCTACTCCTCCATTTGACCTATTTTCTCTGTCACATCCATATAAATTATAATTTGGAATCCAGATTTCACCATCCGTGTAATCTTTTGTATGAGTTTCGTGAATGCCCCAAATATTGAGTTTGACTAATTGGAGGCCATTTATGAACTTAACTTTATTTCTTGACTTTGGCTTTAAACCTTGAATGTTTGCAAATATGAATGATTGTCCATATTGTGTGTCACTTCTGGAAGGTTTTGGTAGTTCTCCCTCCTCTCTACCCTGACCCAGGGTGTTGTTGTGGCAATGGTTTGTCCAGTTTTGGAAGTGATACTGGGGAGTGTGGTAGTCGCTGTGTAGTTGGGGAGTGTGGTAGTCGCTGTGTAGTTGGGGAGTGTGGTAGTCGCTGTGTAGTTGGGGGGTGTAGTATGTGGGGCTTGATGACGAACCGTAGTCCAGTCTTGGGCATTTCCCCCTCTCAATCCGTACTCCTGCCACGTTTCTGCCTGTCTGTTTCTCCCTCTGTTTCTGCCTGTGTCTAAAACATTTCTCGGGCTATTGGACTTCCTCTCTCATATAGCGCTGTGTACCTCTCACGTGAAAATCAGGGTAATGGAGATCATAGCGTGTGTGTGTGATGGTACAGTTCCTGGTGATGGTACAGTTCCTGGTGACGGTACAGTTCCTGGTGTGTGACGGTACAGTTCCTGGTGTGTGTGACGGTACAGTCATGCACCAGAGAACTCTACTGTTGCTTCCCTACAAAATATTCGTCTCAGAATAACCCAGGATATTTTCGCTTTAACTTTACCATTGTAGTGGAAAACTTTACATTTCTGCTTTAGTTACGAAATTCATTTTATGTTTTTGATAATTCCACATTTCAGTTTTTTGTAGTCTTAGAATTCTAGATGTAAAGAGCAACAAGACGCCGCGCTACAAGCTGGAGACGCAGCAGGAACTCTGGGAATAACTTACAGCTCATTCACAAGTACTTGTGTAAGTACAATCTACAAGTACTTATGTGGGTATGTGTAAGTGAGGTGTAGTTGTTCAGGCCTCGGCTACTGACCCTTTAGTGCCAGTTGCGTTACAAACTATTCTGACGTTCAAATTCCTTATCGTGCCTTATTATTATTAACATCTTTATTGACAAAATTAATTACAATTTTGCCTAATCTGAGGATTTTGATAGGTCTTATCGTGCCTGGCCTTGAAGTTATGGATGGAGGCGGCTTCCACAACTATTACTTTCTGCCCACTTGTTGACGGGCCGCACAGGGCACGAGGGCTTCCTTACATCCCTGCTGCTTATTTAGCCTTGCAAGCACACGAGACTATGTGGACATGTGGGACATGACGGTGACTGGTTAAGGTTGCAGGAGCGAGGTTGCCTGTCCCCGCCAGTGTTGCCAGAACATGTTACAACTATGCATGAAAGTGTTTCCTGTACATAAAACATAATTACCTGCAAATGAATCAAACAAAGCATCAGCATCCATGCCAACATATATGGAGTTGTTTACTCAATGTTCCAGATATAGTGTTCAAGGGGGCTCTGATAACAGGCGTTTCCCTTCACACTCACAACCCACAACGGTTGTTACTTTGACGCAAAGTTGCGTGGAAGTAACAACTTGTGCGTTAGCTGGCTGGGCCAGTTACTTCTTAGCATTATGAACAATTACGCTAAAACTAGACATTTTCCCCAGCAACTCGTGGAGTATGAAGAGTTGGCATGGATGGTGGAGTGAGAAGTGCAACTTACCTTAATAGAGTCGTAGCACGCCGTCACGCGTCCGTTCTGGACTTCGACGTTGGGTGGCGGGTGTGCGAACTTGCACTCTGTGTCTGGTCGCGTGCACTTGTTCCTCTGGAACTCTCGGCACACTTCCAGCTGCAGCCAGCGGGAGTCCTTCACGTTCAAAAAGTTGTTGACGTTGACCATTGCCATGTTGGGCACCCCAGCGCTCACCATAGCACTGTAGGGTGGAGCGCTGTGCGCAGCTGCGGCGGCGGCGGCGGCCGAAGGATCCAGCTCGCCTCTAGTCGAGACTCCGAGCGGAGTCTCACCACGCCTTCAAAGGAACGCTTGAGCAGCGGCGGCGGCGGCGGCGGTGGAAGCGGTAGCAGCAGCAGCGGCAGCAGCAGCAGCAGGAGTGGTTCAGCAGGCGGCGACGGTGCTGGAGATGTGTAGTGAGGGGGTTGGTAAGGTGACGGGTGGTCAGTCCGGGGGTGCGCGCTTTTGCTCACTCTGGTATCCTCATTCCCCGCTACACCGACACAGAGACAAGCCCACACAGCAGCAAAAGCCTCGGGAGTAAGCGGTAACCACAATTTGTCGAGGACGGTTTGTAAGCGAGCGTATGGTGGTCAAGGTGGCTGGCTGCCAGGTGTTGGATCAAAGAAGCAAGCTGTTGTCTGGCTGGAGTGTCAGGTGAGGTGGCAGGCACTCTCCGGGTAGGGGTCTGCAAGAGAGAGGACGACGTCACATGGTGAACCAGGGCGGGGCACTACAATGGCGGCCGCACGCCACGCACGCACGCCTCCACCGCCGCACGCCTCCTCCGCCACACGCCCACACGGCCGCCACTCCGCCGCGCACTTCAACTACCCGTCAAACTAATACTAAAAGGCAATAAGCACACAAAAGGTTCTAACTTGAAAAAAACCATCTTCCGTCAGGAGCGAAGAGGTGGGAGCGGAGCCAGGGGCGTGTGGCTAGGGGCATGGGCTGTCCCTAGGCGATGGTGGTTACCACGGCACGTGTCCCAGCATGCCCAGGGGGAGCATAGCGGGCCCAGGGGCATGAGGGCGGCAGCGGGCGTGGCACTGCGCCCATTCTACTACTCATTCTCAGCATCGGGAGGTAGTGTGGAGGGTGGGCGGCGGGCGGGCGGGCAGGGTGGAGGCGGGTGAGGGGTGGGCGGCGGGCGGGCGGGCAGGGTGGAGGCGGGTGAGGGGTGGGCGGCGGGCGGGCGGGCAGGGTGGAGGCGGGTGTGGGGTGGGCGGCGGGCGGGCGGGCAGGGTGGAGGCGGGTGTGAGGTAGCAGCAGCAAGGAAGGAGCCGACAGCCCTACACAGCCCAAGACTTGGCAGCGATCAGCCCACCAGCCCAAGCACACAGACGCTCACCCTCAACAAGCTTCAGCCGGCCGTCGTGAGGAGGGCATGAGGGCATGAGGGGGGCATGAGGGGGGCATGAGGGGGGTCGGACACGAAGGCCGGCTCAACTGTATCCGCTAAAGCTACAGGTAAGGGCAAGGTTAAGGGCGACGGGCGTCTTCAGAGGGTCAGCTTGCCTACAGGTCAGGATAAGGGTAGGTACAAAGGTCACTGGGCACCATCAGGAAAAAGCTAGGCCGGCAGGTGAGGGCAACATTAAGGATAGGGTCTATGGCACCTTCAAGGGGCCAATGGCACCTTCAAGGGGTCTATGGCACCTTCAAGGGGTCTATGGCACCTTCAAGGGGTCTATGGCACCTTCAAGGGGTCTATGGCACCTTCAAGGGGTCTATGGCACCTTCAAGGGGTCTATGGCACCTTCAAGGGGTCAATGGCACCTTCAAGGGGTCAATGGCACCTTCAAGGGGTCAATGGCACCTTCAAGGGGTCAATGGCACCTTCAAGGGGTCAATGGCACCTTCAAGGGGTCAATGGCACCTTCAAGGGGTCAATGGCACCTTCAAGGGGTCAATGGCACCTTCAAGGGGTCAATGGCACCTTCAAGGGGTCAATGGCACCTTCAAGGGGTCAATGGCACCTTCAAGGGGTCAATGGCACCTTCAAGGGGTCAATGGCACCTTCAAGGGGTCAATGGCACCTTCAAGGGGTCAATGGCACCTTCAAGGGGTCAATGGCACCTTCAAGGGGTCAATGGCACCTTCAAGGGGTCAATGGCACCTTCAAGGGGTCAATGGCACCTTCAAGGGGTCAATGGCACCTTCAAGGGGTCAATGGCACCTTCAAGGGGGTCAACTACAGGAAATTGAGGAGACCTGAGGACAGTTTACCTGATCCTCAAACATTGTGATCAGGTTCCCGGCTTTGGGGAGGTTTAAGGGTAGTTAAAATTGGGTCAAAGGGCATTTTACACTAAGAGAAAATTGGAGTCAGTTTCGGCAATTCGGGGGAAACACTGTTGGAAAAATTACGTACAGTGGAAAAAACAGGGCATGGTTCAAGGTACCTCTGAAGCTACTAATCCCAGCCCCAGTTAGAAGGAGCAAGCCCAACTTTAGCAAGCAGCAAAGGGCTATTGAGGTTGGCTTGATGCACGAGGAGAAAACCATTTAAATTCTAAGAGGGTCTAAGACAGGGAGGGAAGAATGGAGCACGAGGGAAGAGGCAGGTAGATCTAAGGAGAGGAACAGGTAGATCAAACAGGAGGCAGCTCTCAGGAAAGGAGTAGATCTATGGAAAATGGAAGGTAGGGCTAAGGATGGGGACAGGTTGAAGCCAAGCCAGAGACCGCTTCATGGGCCACAGCAGGTTACCACAGCCTCCAAGGGGTCCCCGGCACACGGCCACAGAGGCAGAAGACACCACAGGAAGGCAGGCAGCTAGTCCCAGAGGAAGATGCGAGTCGGAGGAAAGTGAAGGTAACTTTGAGAATAAGAAGGAGGACTACAGGACAAAAATCTAAGACACAGTAATACTTCAAAAGCATGTGAATCCACGTTAACGTAGTTAATACAAAAAAAAAGTTGTATTTCTATGCTACAAAAGTCTTCAGGTAATAACTTGATCATAGTCAACACCGCATGGAAAAACGATTTCATGTGATGACAAACTGATGTCACCTAGGCCTATGTAAAAAATATATATATGTACTAAACTGGGAAAAATTGGTCAGCCTACATTTAGGAATAGATAGATCAAAGTACATTCTGGTTATACACAGTGACGTCGAGGGCAGTGACTGAACCAGGGGGGGGGGGCAGTGACTGAGCCAGGGGGGGGGCAGTGACTGAACCAGGGGGGGGCAGTGACTGAACCAGGGGGGGGGCAGTGACTGAACCAGGGGGGGGCAGTGACTGGACCAGGGGGGGGCAGTGACTGAACCAGGGGGGGGGGGGGCAGTGACTGAACCAGGGGGGGGCAGTGACTGAACCAGGGGGGGGGACAGTGACTGAGCCAGGGGGGGGGGGGCAGTGACTGAGCCAGGGGGGGGGGCAGTGACTGAGCCAGGGGGGGGGCAGTGACTGAGCCAGGGGGGGGCAGTGACTGAGCCAGGGGGGGGCAGTGACTGAGCCAGGGGGGGGGGCAGTGACTGAGCCAGGGGGGGGCAGTGACTGAGCCAGGGGGGGGGCAGTGACTGAGCCAGGGGGGGGGCAGTGACTGAATCAGAGGGGGGCAGTGACTGAACCAGGGGGGGGGCAGTGACTGAACCAGGGGGGGGCAGTGACTGAACCAGGGGGGGGGACAGTGACTGAGCCAGGGGGGACAGTGACACTGCCAGGGGGGGGACAGTGACACTGCCAGGGGGGGGACAGTGACACAGCCAGGGGGGGGGGGACACCCACACACTCACTACCAGTAACCAGGGGGTGGCAGACCTACACACACACACACACACGAGCGCAACATGGCACTAGGGAAGTAACCACCGAGGGGACACTACCATCACCACTATCCTCACACTGGGAAGCTGCTCATCAAGTTCTATACAAAATAACTCAACCCACACATTAAATGACGACGTTTCGATCAAGGATTCAGGACCCGAAACGTCGCCACACAAGGGTTCAGGGCAGACTGAAACGTCGTCCCTGAATATTGGATTCGTCGTTTCAGTTACATTAATGTGACTTATTCTGCTCAATAATACAATGTCCATTGTGGCACTAAGTTGCAGGCAAGAGTGCCAGTGTGCCAGAGATGCTGACACACACTGCCAACCTTCACCTCTCACCGTCTAACTAGTAACTAATTAACATGATTTTCCAGTAAGCCACAGTAAATGACCACTGAATGATTTATAACTAATGTCGTTTGCAATTAGAGTAATTGTGATTGCTCTGCCCATCGCACCGTAACCAGGGGGACCAGATTCACGAAGCAGTTATGCAAGTACTTACGAACGTGTACATCTTTCCTCAATCTTTGACTGCTTTGGTTACATTTATTAAACAGTGTACCAGCATGAAAACTTGCCAATCAACTGTTGTTATTGTTATAAACAGCCTCCTGGTGCTTTGCAGCTCATAATCTGTTTAATAATTGTAAACAAAGCCGCCAAAGATTGAAAAAAGATGGACAGGCTCGTACGTGCTTGCGTAACTGCTTCGTGAATCTGGCCCCTGGTTCAGTAAGTTCATCTTTAAGTCGCTTATCTTCACATATTAGTCTTCCAGAGATTGAGGCTGTCATGGCAGGTTCCCCTCGACTTAGCATGCACAGGATGAGGCTGGCGTAACTAGAGGCAGGGTTGTGGAGGCAGGGTTGTGGAGGCAGGGTTGTAGAGGCAGGGCTTGTATGTGTATGTGTGGGGGGGGGGGGGGGAAGAGGAGCACATGCAGTGGTGTTTGTGTACCTGTAGAGTACCTGTGTACTGTGTTACACTCAACAGTAAACTAGTGATAAGTGATGAAGGTACTCTCTACACACGCTGCTTCACGAACACTGTCCCCTCTCGACCATCACCTAGACAGCCTCTAGAAGTGCCTCTCAGTACCCGCCCAACTAACCTACACCGGAGAGCTCGGAAAATGATATCGAGGCCTCGCGGAACACCGCCTTACAACCACTCTAATATTGACGTGCGTTACGTATCAAGATAACAAACTTGCCGATGAGCCTAATGCATTCCACGGTGATGCGGGTACCAACATTTCACTCACTTACACCACCGGAAAATCGACGATAGAACAGAGAGGGTCTCGTACTCTTGAGGCCCCGAGTCCGAATCTCCGATCAAACTATTGAGTTATATGCTGTTATGATACTTAAGCCTCAACCAGCCTCCTTGAACCAGTTACGTCATTCATCGTCGCCTTATATACGGTCTAACACCACAAAAACCAGGTTGTGGTTCGAGTGCTCGGCCTTCCCTCCCTCCCCGAGGGTGGAAAAGGCTCCCCTCCTGTCAACAAACAGCCTGTCTACACCCGTCCCACGTTACTTCATCGCCCGGTACCACTCTAAATATTCAACTGCCTGATCCCTCTACACCCCGACACCTCCCCACACACTCCTACTTACACTGCTCCAATACTTTAACGTATTCCTTGCCAGGGACTTTTGCTGTTTGTGAAACCGTCTTAAGTGTCTCCCGCTGTTTCACAGGTCTTCTCGGTACGGTGATTCACCATCGTACTATTTTATTTACTGATATAAATCACCATATTTCAGTAGGGAGTGCCAGAGTCCCCCCCCCCAGCCGCCCTGTGGAGCGTTGGGCTGAGTTGCTATAACCTCAGCTGTGTGCCCCCTACCTCAGCTGTGTGCCCCCTACCTCAGCTGTGTGCCCCCTACCTCAGCTGTGTGCCCCCTACCTCAGATGTGTGCCCCCTACCTCAGATGTGTGCCCCCTACCTCAGCTGTGTGCCCCCTACCTCAGCTGTGTGCCCCCTACCTCAGCTGTGTGCCCCCTACCTCAGCTGTGTGCCCCCTACCTCAGCTGTGTGCCCCCTACCTCAGCTGTGTGCCCCCTACCTCAGCTGTGTGCCCCCTACCTCAGCTGTGTGCCCCCTACCTCAGATGTGTGCCCCCTACCTCAGCTGTGTGCCCCCTACCTCAGCTGTGTGCCCCCTACCTCAGCTGTGTGCCCCCTACCTCAGCTGTGTGCCCCCTACCTCAGCTGTGTGCCCCCTACCTCAGCTGTGTGCCCCCTACCTCAGCTGTGTGCCCCCTACCTCAGCTGTGTGCCCCCTACCTCAGCTGTGTGCCCCCTACCTCAGCTGTGTGCCCCCTACCTCAGCTGTGTGCCCCCTACCTCAGCTGTGTGCCCCCTACCTCAGCTGTGTGCCCCCTACCTCAGCTGTGTGCCCCCTACCTCAGCTGTGTGCCCCCTACCTCAGCTGTGTGCCCCCTACCTCAGCTGTGTGCCCCCTACCTCAGATGTGTGCCCCCTACCTCAGATGTGTGCCCCCTACCTCAGCTGTGTGCCCCCCGCCCGAGCTGGGGCCCCCCCGAGCCAAAGCTTGAGTACGCAGGTCTGTGATGGCTGCCCCAGCTGCCCCCCTCCCCCCCCCCCTCACCAAGGTAAACAAGGACCCAACAGTAAACACGTCGGGTTCTCCCCCTCATCAGTCTGTCATACCATTAAATTAGGTAAACATTGAATTATCCAAGTCTGGGGTAAGGTAGCGCCAGAGGCAACATGTGAGGGGAGGAGTACTGGGCACGTGAGGGGGGGAGGAGTACTGGGCACGTGAGGGGGGAGCAGTACTGGGCACGTGAGGGGACCAGTACTGGGCACGTGAGGGGACCAGTACTGGGCACGCGAGGGGACCAGTACTGGGCACGCGAGGGGACCAGTACTGGGCACGCGAGGGGACCAGTACTGGGCACGCGAGGGGACCAGTACTGGGCACGCGAGGGGACCAGTACTGGGCACGCGAGGGGACCAGTACTGGGCACGCGAGGGGACCAGTACTGGGCACGCGAGGGGACCAGTACTGGGCACGCGAGGGGACCAGTACTGGGCACGCGAGGGGACCAGTACTGGGCACGCGAGGGGACCAGTACTGGGCACGCGAGGGGACCAGTACTGGGCACGTGAGGGGGACCAGTACTGGGCACGCGAGGGGACCAGTACTGGGCACGCGAGGGGACCAGTACTGGGCACGTGAGGGGGACCAGTACTGGGCACGTGAGCGGGACCAGTACTGGGCACGTGAGGGGGACCAGTACTGGGCACGTGAGGGGGACCAGTACTGGGCACGTGAGGGGGACCAGTACTGGGCACGTGAGGGGGACCAGTACTGGGCACGTGAGGGGACCAGTACTGGGCACGTGAGGGGACCAGTACTGGGCACGCGAGGGGACCAGTACTGGGCACGTGAGGGGACCAGTACTGGGCACGTGAGGGTGTGTATACACTGCCTCCATGGTCTCCCCCCCCCCCCCACTAAACAACCATAAACCACCACAACACAGTAAGCCAACCACCACCGTAACGACCGTGCAGCATAACGGTAGTTACCATGCTCGTTGGTGAAGCACGAACACTCCTGAATCTTACCCTCTTAAACTTTATACACTTCATTAAAGATAAAGGTTCGGCTTCACCAGGCTGTGAGTCAACCTGACTCATACGTCAGGCTGTGACTCATACGTCAGGCTGCGAGGAGCCGCGTCCAACAACAGCCTGGTTGACCAGTCCAGCAACCAGGAGGCCTGGTCGGGGACCGGGCCGCGGGGGGGGGGGGGACGGAACCGATTCTGGGAATCGTGGCTCGCTATGCGTGTTTAATAATACTGGAAGCGAAGTGTGAGTGTGTGAGGAGCCTGAGGTATGAGGGTGTGGAGCCTGAGGTATGAGGATGAGGTATGAGGATGAGGTGTGAGGATGAAGTGTGAGGATGAAGTGTGAGGATGAGGTGTGAGGATGACTTAGAGCTGTGGTTACAGAGCCGGAGACCAACCTGTTTTACATCCCATTTTGACGAATAATTTCCCGAAGGGCAAAAAAAAAAAAAGACTAATGTGGTGAATGTCCCGTTTTCTGTTGGTAGGTCCTCGGGTAGGTTAGGTTGAGGCACTTTAACATACCAGTTTTGTGAGGTTGGCAATGCTCAGGAGAACGGGCTGGGGAGAGAGATCCAACTGTGTCAACTCTATCTGAACCCCCACACACACACACCTGCCCCCCCCCACCCCCCCACACATCTCCCCCTCCTCCCCCTACACCCCCAACACATCTCCCCCTCCTCCCCCTACACCCCCCCACACACACATGGATTAATGCGTGGGCGGCTGGGAACACGAAATCCATCAACCCCCCCTTCCCCCCCCCCCCTTGCACCATTCACATAGAGGATCAATTTCAATATTTAAGTACAGCATGTGTTTACCCCCCCCCCACCCCCACCCCCCTTGAGGGGTACTGCGATGCCCAGGTGCATCTCAAATGAGGGGGGGAGGGGGGGAAGAGTGCGCTACTTCCGGTCTAGTACAACCACTATACTGCAACCCGGAAATTCTTGGCAGTTGGCGGGAGCCTGCAACATTATGCAACCCTCCCCCCCCCCTTCACACACACACACACACACACACACACACACACACACACACACACACACACACACACACACACACACACACACACACACACGCACGCACGCGCGCGCACACGCGCGTACACGCACACACAATTACACTATTGCCTATTTCAATAATTCTTGCCAGACTTGCACACTCAACACAGGTCGACACTGATACTTCAGCATCTGACACGTTTTAGAAATAGGTTGACGAGACAAAGAAGGCCCTTTCTCTTGAAGCACAATCACCCTGATGCACCTGTTCACCTAGCAGTAAATAGGTACCTGGGAGTTAGACAGCTGCTACGGGCTGCTTCCTGGGTGGTATGGAACAAAAAGAGGGGGGGGGTGGGCCTGGTCGAGGACCGGGCCGCGGGGACGCTAAGGACCGAAATCATCTCAAGATAACCTCAAGATAGGGTTAGAATGTTAAATAATTCCTTCCCTTCCCTTCTCTTTCACACAACGCGCAACACCTTAACATACACATGTGTTTCGTCAGTACACTGACGAAACACAAACACACGTCCATAACTTGTTGTAAAAGGTGACGCGCGCTTTTAATACCCGACGTAAACAATGCAGTTTGTACATTACGCGGCCAACGGCTCTCACTACCCGAGCCTCGATCCCAGCCCACTCTCCCAGCATGCCACAAGCTGGTGCGGTATGCCCGCCCCGCTCTCCCACCCAACTATCGCTCTCCCACATCAAAGGCACATTTTGCTACGCCGAGCGAGGCAGCCACGACAAGAAAATGGTAGTAATATTGATGCTAAATCTTGGGCGTGTGTGAGGTGGAACAGCTGCCACGAGGTGTTCCCGAGGCACGGGACGAGCCAAGCTCACATGGCAGTATGGGAGAGGGAAGAGGGAGAGGGAAGGGGGGGGGAGAGGTAGGTGTGGGAGAGGGAAGGTGGGAGGGAGAGGTAGGAAGGGGGTGTGGGAGAGGTAGGTGTGGGAGAGGGAAGGTGGGAGGGAGAGGAGTGTGTGGGGGGGACGTGTATATTAGAGGAGAAATGTTGGCAAGGAGAGTGAAAGACAGGTTGAAAAAGCAAGATGGAATGAGGAGGAAGTGGAGAGTGTGTGACAGGAGGGAAAAAAGTAACAGGAGTTAGATGGGAGAGTAAGAGGGAGAAA
>NC_091201.1:1973047-1988047 GCF_040958095.1 Procambarus clarkii
AGAGGGGAGCCGTGAGGTCACCACTACAATGACTGGAACCATAACCACACACACACTCACGGCATCAAACTTGAGTGTCCTCACAAGAGACACTCAAGAGGCAAGAAAACAACCAAGAGACGAGATACAATCGAGAGACAAAGGAACAATCAAAGGGTCGAGGAACACGCCAGAGACCAAGAAACAATCAACAGGAACAATCACTAACAATCGTGGGGGTTGAGTACCATCACCTGTGACGGGAGAGGACGCAGCCTCCACCACTGACCGGTCCCTCCATCTCCCACTCCGTACAGAACACAACCGTTTCACCTGACCACAAACGCACCAACGCAAGCACCTAACCAATCGATGCCCCGTGCGTTAAAAGCGTCACCATTACGGTGCTTTAACGTGGGCCAACACGTCGGATTTTCAGCGGATTCCGTCCGAAACGGGGCGGTGGGGAAAGTGTGGGGGTCAGACAGCGGGCCGGCTTCTCTCCATCATGAGGAAGCAGGGGGGGCAGGTATATGAACAGGTTCAATGAACTAACCTGCACCCCCAACCCCCTCCTGGACCGGTCATTCCCTCCTCCCCCCTCTATTCTTGCATGCTCTTCCATCCACATTCTCTCTCTCTCTCCTAGTCTACCCCCTCACACACTGTTCTGCGGGCTCACCATAGCCCGTGCTACTTGCAACTTTTTGTTCCAGGTATCGAATCTTTAACAACAACAACAACTCTCACCCGTTCATGTCCCTTCCCTCATACTCGTTATTTCTTGATGTTTCTCCCTCACACATTATAAAATGAGGCGTCTGCGCAGCCTTATTCATCTCCCTCACAGCCTGACTCATCTCCCTCACAGCCTCACTCATCTCCCTCACAGCCTCACTCATCTCCCTCACAGCCTCACTCATCTCCCTCACAGCCTCACTCATCTCCCTCACAGCCTCACTCATCTCCCTCACAGCCTGACTCATCTCCCTCACAGCCTCACTCATCTCCCTCACAGCCTGACTCATCTCCCTCACAGCCTCACTCATCTCCCTCACAGCCTCACTCATCTCCCTCACAGCCTCACTCATCTCCCTCACAGCCTCACTCATCTCCCTCACAGCCTCACTCATCTCCCTCATCTCCCTCACAGCCTCACTCATCTCCCTCACAGCCTCACTCATCTCCCTCACAGCCTCACTCATCTCCCTCACAGCCTCACTCGTCTCCCTCACAGCCTCACTCATCTCCCTCACAGCCTCAGTTGGGGTTTACAGCACCAAGATGGTCATCGCGACCCCCCTATAATTACCCTACATTTCTCTATAATCTGCACCATATTTTATAACCATAATTGTATGTGAACAATCCCAACTATAACCCCCCCCCCCCCGCCCTAAATAATACAATTACTTTGCGTGATTGTTTTGTGGGCTGTGGTGGTGAGCAGCCCGTTGACGAGCCTGGCCTCTCACACCACACAATCACCAGGCAAGGCTCCTCACAGACCAGCCACGTTGATACCTACGGGAGCATAACTCTCGATATCATAACAGGTAATCAACAGGTAAACGGTAACTTCGGAAAGCTTTACACCATGACATAATCAGTACTTGTTTAACTTCTCTTGACCCCTCAAAAGGAGAAGCAACCCACACGAATCAAATGTCACAAATTTAAGAGAGAAGCATGGGCTGACTGCATATTCTTCGACTGTCAGAAAGCATTTGATTCCGTACGAAAACTAGAGAAGTAGGCTGGTGTACCGGGACTTAAGGTGGGTCAGAGAGTACCTCTCAGGCAGGAAGCAAAGTGTTACAGTGAGAGCAGACACATCAGCGTGTAGAGGTGCTACAAGAGGCGTACCACAAGGGTTGGCGCTACGGCCCATCCTGTTTCTCATGTATGTCAACAACCTGACAGAGGAAATTGGCTCCTTCATACCAATGTCCTTCATATATTTGAAATGATTTGGACACACTCCAGAAGTGGTCTGAAAAATGGCTGCTAGAATTTAACCCAGCAAAATGCAAAGTTATGAGCATTGGAACAGGAGTGTGAAGACCTGTGCAGCAGTATAGGATGAAGAGAAGACAAATTCTTCACTCAGGGGAAATAGGGGGACATGATAACATAAAAGATTCCAAGGGTAATTGACAAAGTAAACATAACAGTGTTGTTCAAAGCTCGGAACAGCAGAACGAGGGGTCATAGATGGGAACTGTAGAGGCAAATCAGTCAGAGACGCAAGGAAGACCTTTTTCAGTGTTAGAACTGTCAGTAAGTGGAACAGGTTAGACGCAGACGTCGTTGAAGCTAATTAGATTCAAATGTTAAAATGCAAATATGATAAATGTGTGACAAATGAGTCATTGCGTTAATCTACGAATGTTCAGAAGGCGGGGCCAGGAACCTTGCTCGACCCTGCAAGCACATCTAGGTGGGTACACACCAAGAAAGGTCTGCATGAGAGAGAGATTAATTAGTGCAGGCAGACAGGATGTGCAGAATACCCCCGTTGAAGAGCAGAGGTGCAACAGGTACTCTGAGAGAGAACTCTCAGAGGCCCGAGACTGTTCAACACGCTTCCACTACACATAAGGGACATAACTGGCCGACCCCTCACAGTGTTCAAGAGAGAACTTGATAAGCATCTCCAAATTATACCATACAACAGGCTGGAGGCAGCCGCGTCCAACAGCCTGGTTGACCAGTCCAGCAACCAGGAGGCGTGGTCGTGGACCGGGCCGCTGGGACGTCGAGCCCCGGAATGGACGCAAGGTAAGGTAACTAGCCAGTAAGCCGACTATCTGAGCGAGATTTCGCGCTCTCTTAGTGCCTCAGTTCATTCTCTTGTGGGTAATGTACACCTGTGCTTCCTCACTCTTAGAAATCAATTCTAAGAGTCTGTCACTACCTTCTACTTGCCATGTCTGTCTGTCCATCCCGTCCCGTCCCGTCCCGTCCCGTCCCCGCTGATGGGCTCAGGGGCTCCCGACCCGCCCCGTCAACTCGTGAAGTCCTTAACACCGGTACAAAGAGAAGCAACTATCCCTCTATATCACACTAAACCAAAATATACTTTTTCTATAGCTAACACCACAACCTGTTCCTTGCTGGCACCACACCTGGCACCACAGCTCAGGTAGGGTCCCCACACCCCATACCGACAGAACTAACACGTCTCTCCTCCACAATTGAGGAGCGCGATCAACCCACTGCAGAACGGAAGTACCAACCAGTACACCATCCCCCCCCCCCGCACACCAGCACGGCCTGACTGGCGCAGCGCCCGGCGCCACACTCAATATCAACAACATGTACAGACAATTCGTCAAATTCCGTCAGATTTGTGTATTCCGCGAGTGAGCGAGCGAGCGTTGCACAGGTGGAGAGGTCAATGTTGCTCCGACACCAGCCCCACACGGCTACACACAGGTGGAGAGGTCAATGTTGCTCCGACACCAGCCACACGGCTACACACAGGTGGAGAGGTCAATGTTGCTCCGACACCAGCCCCACACTGGCACACGGCTACACACATGTAAACACCTCCCACACATAACTAAACGGTTTCAAAACAGTACACAAGAAAGCTTCAACAATTTCAGTGTGAAATGTCATCTCGCGTGGTTGAGAAACTACCCCGTGACACTTCAACGGTCGCTGTAGTTTAGTCGTGACACTTCAACGGTCGCTGTAGTTTAGTCGTGACACTTCAACGGTCGCTGTAGTTTAGTCGTGACACTTCAACGGTCGCTGTAGTTTAGTCGTGACACTTCAACGGTCGCTGTAGTTTAGTCGTGACACTTCAACGGTCGCTGTAGTTTAGTCGTGACACTTCAACGGTCGCTGTAGTTTAGTCGTGACAGTTCAACGGTCGCTGTAGTTTAGTCGTGACACTTCAACGGTCGCTGTAGTTTAGTCGTGACACTTCAACGGTCGCTGTAGTTTAGTCACAAGGTTTCACAACGTTACAGTAATTTATGTCAATAAGGAGCCGTAAATGAGAGCAAAGATCACCTATAAGGGAGCCGGTCGGCCGAGCGGACAGCACGCGGGACTTGTAATCCTGTGGTCCTGGGTTCGATCCCAGGTGCCGGCGAGAAACAATGGGCAGAGTTTCTTTCACCCTATGCCCCTGTTACCTAGCAGTAAAATAGGTACCTGGGTGTTAGTCAGCTGTCACGGGCTGCTTCCTGGGGTGGAGGCCTGGTCGAGGACCGGGCCGCGGGGATACTAAAAAGCCCCGAAATCATCTTAAGATACCTCTTAAGATAATGATGCTGGAGTGTCTCAGTACTGCCTCAGATGAACCAAACATGTACACTATTCCCTTGTATAAGTAACCTTGTACTCGCCTAGGTGTGCTTGCCAGGGTTGAGCTTCGGCTCTTGGGCACAATGAGAGTATCGTGATATTTCTGTGACATTGTTTCTGTATTTCAACCTGTCATCCTACAAGAACGTCGCTTTTCGGTCGTATGCGTTGATTAAGGTAAAAAATCGTCGTACTAGACACTGGAAGCGGCTGGCGAAAGTGACGTACTGTTCCGTTTTCTGTTTTAGGTCCTCTGGTAGGTTAGGATAAGGACACTTTAGCACGACATTTTCTTGACGTTGGGGGACCGTGTGAGGTCGGTGCTGCAGTGATAACATATCGAAGTCGTATAATGTCCCAGGATTCACTAACCATTTGCATGCCAATGTACGAAACCTTTACATCTTCCTCAGACCATAGTGGCTTAGTTGACATTTATGAAGCAATTTACGAGCGCTGAAGTGCTATGAGGCGCGTCCACAACTACATTAACCTTGTCTTTAATACACACTAAGCCGCCATCATCCAGGAAAGATGTAGCGGCTTCGTAAGAAGACAGGGACACAACCCAGCTCGCTGCCCCAATACCCAGCTCGTTGCCCCAATACCGAGCTCGTTGCCCCAATACCGAGCTCAATGCCCCAATACCCACGTCTTGGACCTGTCTCGACCTATGCCGAGAAGGCGTAGAGGCCGCGTCGACGCCCACTGACCAAGAACCCACTTCGATGCTCGCACGATGAACAAACCCATCATCTCTTCATCACTATGATGAGCCAATAGGCAGGTTCTTGTGAAGGTCTCGCCCCCTCCCCCCACCACAGCAGGAAATAACACCTTCATGGCCCTAAGTCACCTGCTGGTCAGCTCCCCCCAACCTCAACCCCCCCCCCCCAATTCTTCCCCACACCTGACCACTTTTTTTTTGGAGTAAAGAGGAAGGAGAGGCATAGGTGAAGGGAAGTATAGAAGTGGGAAATACAGTGAGAGGTATGAAAGCAGGCGGGCTGTCCGCCTTGCTGACACCATGTGTGGGTGTTGGCAGCTAAGCTAAGCTGGCTCCCTCTTGTCAGGGAGCTGTGAGTGTGTGAGAGGTTCTTCACATGTGTTTCACCATATGTGGATGTCTATAGACGAATACTGAGTAGCATTCATATATACACACACTCCGATGCTTCCACACATGTTGTCTGTTTAAGGCTCTTTATTATTATTATTTATTGAGTTATTCATACATACACTTATACATATATACCCGTATACATATGCATACACAAAACTATACACACACTCAATTTTTCCAATTATTGGGGGAAGGATTTCTGGTCAGTATTTCATCTGGGAATTATGTACTGTGGGGCGGGGTTTGCATCTAGAAAAACCCCACCATCACTACACATCAACTGACCCCCACCTTCCATCACCCCCCCCCCCCCACAGCTGCTTCAACACCCCTCCTCCCTATCCCCACCCTGACCCCTTGTCCTACTGCCTACATGTGCACAGCTGCACCTCATACTCCCCCCCACCCTACCTATCCCTCTCTCTCACCACAGCTGTGTGCAGTGTTCCCCATCCTAGCCTATCTTAATGACGTTATTAGGTGGTGGTGGTCCATTGGTCCACCACTGTCCCCAGTGAAGGTGATGCTGGTCCATTGGTCCACCACTGTCCCCAGTGAAGGTGATGCTGGTCCACTGGTCCACCACTGTCCCCAGCGAAGGTGATGCTGGTCCATTGGTCCACCACTGTCCCCAGTGAAGGTGATGCTGGTCCACTGGTCCACCACTGTCCCCAGTGAAGGTGATGCTGGTCCACTGGTCCACCACTGTCCCCAGTGAAGGTGATGCTGGTCCACTGGTCCACCACTGTCCCCAGTGAAGGTGGTGGTGGTCCACTGGTCCACCACTGTCCCCAGTGAAGGTGGTGGTGGTCCACTGGTCCACCACTGTCCCCAGTGAAGGTGGTGGTGGTCCACTGGTCCACCACTGTCCCCAGTGAAGGTGGTGGTGGTCCACTGGTCCACCACTGTCCCCAGTGAAGGTGGTGGTGGTCCACTGGTCCACCACTGTCCCCAGTGAAGGTGGTGGTGGTCCACTGGTCCACCACTGTCCCCAGTGAAGGTGGTGCTGGTCCACTGGTCCACCACTGTCCCCAGTGAAGGTGGTGCTGGTCCACCACTGTCCCCAGTGAAGGTGGTGCTGGTCCACCACTGTCCCCAGTGAAGGTGGTGCTGGTCCACCACTGTCCCCAGTGAAGGTGGTGCTGGTCCACCACTGTCCCCAGTGAAGGTGGTGCTGGTCCACCACTGTCCCCAGTGAAGGTGGTGCTGGTCCACCACTGTCCCCAGTGAAGGTGGTGCTGGTCCACTGGTCCACCACTGTCCCCAGTGAAGGTGATGCTGGTCCACTGGTCCACCACTGTCCCCAGTGAAGGTGATGCTGGTCCACTGGTCCACCACTGTCCCCAGTGAAGGTGGTGGTGGTCCACTGGTCCACCACTGTCCACAGTGAAGGTGGTGCTGGTCCACTGGTCCACCACTGTCCCCAGTGAAGGTGGTGCTGGTCCACTGGTCCACCACTGTCCCCAGTGAAGGTGATGGTGGTCCACTGGTCCACCACTGTCCCCAGTGAAGGTGGTGCTGGTCCACTGGTCCACCACTGTCCACAGTGAAGGTGATGCTGGTCCACCACTGTCCCCAGTGAAGGTGGTGCTGGTCCACTGGTCCACCACTGTCCACAGTGAAGGTGGTGGTGGTCCACTGGTCCACCACTGTCCACAGTGAAGGTGGTGGTGGTCCACTGGTCCACCACTGTCCCCAGTGAAGGTGATGCTGGTCCACTGGTCCACCACTGTCCCCAGTGAAGGTGGTGCTGGTCCACTGGTCCACCACTGTCCACAGTGAAGGTGGTGCTGGTCCACTGGTCCACCACTGTCCCCAGTGAAGGTGGTGCTGGTCCACCACTGTCCCCAGTGAAGGTGGTGCTGGTCCACCACTGTCCCCAGTGAAGGTGGTGCTGGTCCACCACTGTCCCCAGTGAAGGTGGTGCTGGTCCACCACTGTCCCCAGTGAAGGTGGTGCTGGTCCACCACTGTCCCCAGTGAAGGGGGTGCTGGTCCACTGGTCCACCACTGTCCACAGTGAAGGTGGTGCTGGTCCACTGGTCCACCACTGTCCCCAGTGAAGGTGGTGCTGGTCCACCACTGTCCACAGTGAAGGTGGTGCTGGTCCACTGGTCCACCACTGTCCCCAGTGAAGGTGGTGCTGGTCCACTGGTCCACCACTGTCCACAGTGAAGGTGGTGGTGGTCCACTGGTCCACCACTGTCCCCAGTAAAGGCAAGAGTGCAAAACACGCATTGAGTATTTCTAAAACTGTCCCAAACCATTTAGCTAGACGGGTAGTTGTCCCGCACAAAAACGCACCTAGCCCCCTAACCTCTAGCCTGTGTAGCGAGCCGAACCTAACTAGTTCAAGCCTAGCTAGCGTTACGGGTGTCTGTTTTACGTCCTACAGACACTCCCTACTACAAAACTTGTTCCCACTAGTAAACGACTTTGCATTAGTTAACACAACTGGACCCGATGATGATTAAGCATCCGTTGTCACCTGTTCAAGTGAATACTTTTTGTCTTATCACGGCACAAAGTGTATATTTTGTCCGTGAATACTGACCAGTGATTGTTCCCTGTAAGCTCCTATTCCCCTCCACCAGTGACCAACCCTCCCACCAGCCAGTGTCTGTCTGTCACCCTCGACAATGACCCAAAAACTATTCACATTCCCAAAATATCACAATATCCCTATACCTCGAATACTCTCGCCGCTCTATTATACAACCTGTTTTATTAATACATTTTAAATTCTATGCACGTCCTCTCCCCCCCCCCACTGACTATAACCAATAATATATCGAGATATATATTCTCTCTCTCGCTATGAGAACATACAATAGAGGGAGGGGAGGGGGTATGTTGTCAGAGCTCACATGTGTGGGGGTTCCCTACTGTATATTTTACCAGTATCACGGTAGGTCAGTTCACGGTAGGTCAGTTCACGGTAGGTCAGTTCACGGTAGGTCAGTTCACGGTAGGTCAGTTCACGGTAGGCCAGTTCACGGTAGGTCAGTTCACGGTAGGCCAGTTCACGGTAGGTCAGTTCATGGTAGGTCAGTTCATGGTAGGTCAGTTCACGGTAGGTCAGTTCACGGTAGGTCAGTTCACGGTAGGTCAGTTCACGGTAGGTCAGTTCACGGTAGGTCAGTTCACGGTAGGTCAGTTCACGGTAGGTCAGTTCACGGTATCAAGCTATTTTGAAGACAAGTGAAAATTCTGGAAATATTGTTCGAGCTACTGTGTAGCTAACTCCCTTAATACACTGATGTAGACAACACAGGAAATACAACCATACGAAATACACAAACAAAGGCCACCATACATGAAGATAATATACAAGACCAAAAATACATCTATACATTAACACAGTAAAACACAAACCATTTATTAACGCATAAAATACATGAAAAAAAACAATAATTTTGCAAGAGAGAACTAACCCAGGGTCAATATACAACCTCAACAAGGTCCATGGAGTCACTATATCCAACCATCCAGGCATTACAAATACCCAACTAGATAATTACAACAAATCCAACCACGCAGACAATTACAAGAGTAAGGAATGACCAACTCCACACAACACCTAGACAGTCTTCACTCATCCCTCCCCTAAACACACACCTATGACAACACACATGACAGAAGGCCTGCTAGCAATGACAGCCCTCTAGATCAATTAATCAAAGGACAAGCCTGGCCCCAGGCCGGACTTGGGGAGTAGAACTACTGCCAGAATATACTCCTGGTGTAGTTATATATGTTCAAATCTGTATCCCAAGTCAGTATAAAGCTTAAGCTCCGCCAAGAAACTAACCTGAAGAAATATGGAACTTAAGAGACGAGAGGCGGGGCCCAGCAGCTAAAGCTCGGCTGGAGCAGGAGCTCAAGCCCATCCGGGATCAACGAAACCGATTTGGCCTCTAAACCTTATTGATGCCGACGGTTTGGGCCGTCGTGAGTTGACCAGACCACACACTAGAAGGTGAAGGGACGACGACGTTTCGGTCCGTCCTGGACCATTCTCAAGTCGAATGTGAATGTGGACCAGTCACAATCGACTTGAGAATGGTCCAGGACGGACCGAAACGTCGTCGTCCCTTCACCTTCTAGCGTGTGGTCTGGTCAACATACTTCAGCCACGTTATTGTGACTCCTCGCCTGCATATGGTCCTTGTGAGGTTCAACAGAGTGAGATGAACTGTACCTCTCAAACTAACAATTTCAACACTTAAAGAGCCAGTCACAGGAACTTGTAACAGACACTGATCTAAGCTGTATATCTTAACCAGTCTTCCGACCTGTGCCTGAGGCTAAGAAAGGCTCAGACTGACTGCTCCAAACTTTTCTGCCACACAGTTAATGTTTCCTTCAGCACGACACTGAGAACAATGTGTTACCAGCCCGGCCTCCTAACCTTTCCCAACGTAAAGAAACGGTATTAAGGTGCCCTTATCCTAACCTACCAGAGGACCCAAAATAGAAAACGGGACAGTGTCGCTTTCGCCAGCCGCTGCCAGTTTGTAGTAGGACAATGCTTGGCGTTAGGGAGAGTATACGTCAACATGCGACGCTCTATCAGGAGGCCGGGTTGCCATCAGTAAACAGTAGAGTAAAAGCGTCTGTGTCACTGGATTGTGCCTGGATGGGGGTCTGGTCTCGCTGGCATAACTGCATCACTTTATTCTCGCTGTTCGAATCTTGTATCGTTCATAAAATCAGACCACAGCCCGTCCTCCAAACAAAGACCCAAAGACCATTCCTATGCACCCGCGAACCCCCCCCCCCCCACTCCCCGTTTATGAATGAAAAACGGTTTACACACGACTCACAACTGATGACGTCCGAACACTTCCGGAACAAGTGCTTCACTGACTACTTGTGTTCGAACCACAACGCTGTAAATGCTTCACCCACGTACTACAAATACAAATAATCGCCAACAGAACCTAAACACCTAACTCTATATATGCACAATATGCTAATATATTATAATATTAATTTACATTTGAAAAAAAATCCTGCTTTTAATGAACAACTATGTAAAAATTTATGAATGCGTCTGTGGGGTCGACCGCTGGATGTAATGGACTCGAGTCGAGAACGGGTTGCAGACCATTACCAAATCCACGCCAACAATGTTCTTTACGTTGACAACGTATTAGCGTTGTTAACTGCCTTGTTAGTTGTGTTACTGTGTTGAATGTTACCAAACGTGTTTCGTTCACTCCCAGTCATGATTGTTGACCCTTCCGGAGTCACCGGTCACTAAAATAGCCTAGCCTACCTTAACCTAACCTAACCCAGCCTTAGCCTAACATAGCCTTACCTTACCTAAGCTTAACCTTGCCTAGCCTTGCCTAAGCCTAGCCATGCCTAGCCTTGCCTAGACTTACCTAGTCTTGCCTAGCCTAGCCTACACTTACCTAGTCTTGCCTAGCCCTGCCAAAGCCTAGCCATGCCTAGCCATGCCTAGCCTTGCCTAGACTTACCTAGTCTTGCCTAGCCTTGCCAAAGCCTAGCCTAATTATACAAAAAAGATTCAGCCAATCAAGAGAGTTATAAAAAATCTGAAATAAGCTTTTGCAATACAATATGTGTTTTTACCCCCTGAGGGTAGAGGGTTAAATGCCAGTTCCTTCCAAAATTGAATTGATCTAAAACACACTATTGATGTTTTTAATGCCAAGAGCATCAATGTGTTATATTTACATCCAAAATTGGACGAGACGAGTCCCCATTACTGCCTCATTAACTCCTCTATTGTTTTGTAAGTGATTGTAAAATCACTGAAAAGTGGACTACGTGACCCAACGACAACAGTTTCCTTGCACCATCTTAGATATACTTTGAAAGGTTAAGACAACATAGGGAAGTGTTCTCGAGATACTGTACTGCCACTCTAAAAAGTGGAGTGAAAACCTTAATAAATATTATATAAATATCCCTTTGGAAATATCTCAATAGGTATATATCTATTTGAAATATACTTAATATATCTGTCAGAACCACTTGGGCTGGACGGTAGAGCGACGGTCTCGCTTCATGCAGGTCGGCGTTCAATCCCCGACCGTCCAAGTGGTTGGGGGCACCATTCCTCCCCGCCGTCCCATCCCAAATCCTTATCCTGACCCCTTCCCAGTGCTATATAGTCGTAATGGCCTGGCGCTCCCCCCCCCCCCTTCTTCTGATAGTTCCCCTTAATATATCTGTTGAAAATTTGTTTTTATATCTTAACACGAGAGAATTGTGTCAAATAAACCAGAGTGAGGTGCGACAAGCCCAGGAGCCACATTCACGAAAGCACTTACGAACCTGTACATCTTTTCTCAATCTTTGGCGGCTTTGTTTACAATTATTAAACAGTTAATGAGCTCCGAAGCACCAGGAGACTGTTTATAACAATAACAACAGTTGATTGGCAAGTTTTCATGCTCGTAAACTGTTTAATAAATGTAACCAAAGACGTCAAAGATTGAGGAAAGATGTACACGTTCGTAAGTGCTTGCTAGGTGAAGTGAAATACTGACGGAGTGAGGCTAAGGGCGGGGTCGACACACACACACACACACACACACACACACACACACACACACACACGGACTGTGTGTGTGACTGTGTAACTAAAAAAAAAGTTACAGCCCCGCTCCTGTGCCAGGTAAGTCCACTACGGGATCACCATAGCCCGTGCTACTGGCAACTTTTGGTCCCCAGTAGCTGAATCTTAAAACAACAACAACAACACGTAGGGACGCACGCACACTCTGTGAGTACGCAAACGCGCGCACATATTCTTCAGGAAGCTGTACACCAGTTGATTGACAGTCGAGAGGCGGGAGGAGAGAGCCAAAGCTCAACCCCCGCAAGCACAACTAGGTAAGAACGCGCCCCCCCCCCCCACACACACACACACACACAATCTGGGACTCTGCACACACATTCAGGCGAGTACACACAACATTCACTTTATGATGGTTTGTAGTTAAATAAAACTTGCCACTACACAAACGAACGCACACTGGACACACCTGGAGATCGACCCCCACACACACCCATTCAACAACAGCCCTCGAACTAATACATGTCCACGGGACACTACCATATCAACGCCACACAGTGTACCTAGAACATACCTGGAGAGGGTTCCGAGAGTTGTGCTACTCCCTGAACCCTGCCAACTGGACGTGGTCATAACATACACAAGACGATTCGACACCGTTCGTTTTCAGTTTAAGAACGTATGTACATATTGTTGGGATGTACTGGCTTGGATCTGGCTGTGTTAGGCTCCGTTGGTTTGGGTTTCGTCTGTTGAGGCTTTTGGTACCCCTTTAAAAACGGATGACGAACCGTCTTGGGGCTTGTATACGAACTCACTCAAAATACACACACACACACATTATATATCAAAATACGGCGGAAACTGCGAGCGTGAGGCGATACAACACAATAATTATATTCATAATTTTAACTGATTTAGAAAGTAGATCTTTATGTAGACTGGAGGTAAACTGTGATAGTCGTACGTGGTACACTCGTTCCAGACACCTGGACGGTACAGCGCTCAACCCGTCCTCTTAAAAATAACGTCGCTTTTCGCCCGTACGCGCGGGCGGCTATAGCCAAAAATTGACGTAATTTGAAATGAAATCGGCTCACGAAAGTGATGTACTGTCCCGTTTTGTTTGGAGTCCTCTGGCTTACTGGGTAGGGTTAGGAGAGGAAACTTTCAATTAACGTTTTTCATGACTTTTTGAAACTTTAGGAGAACTTCCTAGCCTTCCTAACCTACCACAAAACCCTTAACTTACTGTTTTGGAAAACAAAATTCCAAAATCTATTTTCAATTTGTTAATTTTCAAATTGAGTCCATTTTCGGCCATAGGGGACAAACGGCCAAATTGAGACGTAATTGGTAAGAGGAGAGGTTGACCTGACCGAACACGGCCAGGCAAGCTTCCGCGGCGTCATGGCCGCCACATGTGCCTAATGATACATATGAAAACGGGTCTACCACATGTGTGCTGAGCTACGCCAAATACTGGCGTGGCTCGCCTCGCGAAACTGGCGTGATATCCAGTTTTCTGTTCGTGGGTCCTGGAGTAGGTTAGGTAATTTAGTACATCAGTTTAGTGACGTTGTGAAGTCAGGGAGAGGACGGGCTGTTGTTCCAGCTGTCTACAGTGTGCGACCCGTTGGATGTGCAGAATACTCCCGTTGAAGAGCAGAGGTGCAACAGGTACTCTGAGAGAGAACTATCAACATCAGAGGCCCGAGACTGTTCAACACGCTTCCACTACACATAAGGGACATAACTGGCCGACCCCTCACAGTGTTCAAGAGAGAACTATCAACATCAGAGGCCCGAGACTGTTCAACACGCTTCCACTACACATAAGGGACATAACTGGCCGACCCCTCACAGTGTTCAAGAGAGAACTTGATAAACACCTCCAAAGGATTCCTGATCAACCAGGCTGTGACTCACGTCAGGCTGTGAGCAGCCGCGTCCAGCAACCAGGCGGCCTGGTCGAGGACCGGGCCGCGGGGACGTTGAGCCCCGAAATGGGCGGAAGGTACGGTTACAGCTTCCAACACTCGGCCACACACTGCGTCTGCACAGTTCCAGATTGAATGACCTTCATGACAGTCTGATGCATCCGCCTCCCCCACTGTCTTAAGACAAGAACCTTGCTACCCTTCCTGAAGCTCCAAAAAGCTTAACTAAATCCCACTACGCCACCTACTGACCTTGCCAGGATGCCACCCACAACAGCCACCTAACTCCCCGTTGTAAGGGAACGTACCCAAAAAGCCCTGTCCAGGAATCGCACCCGGGACCATTCAATTGTGACCCCACCGCACTGGCGAGAATACATTAATGATTAAAGCAACATTTCCATCACACGAAGACCTTTCAGAATTAATATTTCCAATCATTAATACACGCAGAACGTGTATATTCTCCGAGGCTATATATAACCTCGCGCCAGGCCGGGATCGTCGGAGAACTCTAGAAACCCTATGCAGGTATATACAGCTAATAGAAATGACTAGAGTAATACATGACTTGAATTCAACATTTTCCAGGTAGCTAGAAGTGCGCCGGCGACCCGCTGACTGTGATCAGCGGGCCAATACCACTGTCTGCTTGCAGGCTCCAGCAGCAGACAGGTGCTGGACGGGGAGTGACGGAGGGGAGGAGACGGGACGGGGAGGACGGGAAGAAGGGACGGGTGCTGAAGACGGGATAACATGGAAGAGTTTCACGGTGCTTAGTGACTAGGGGGGAGAGCAAGAGTAGCTGGGGGTGGGTAAGGTGGGGGTGGGTAAGGTGGGGACAGACGGGTTGGGGGAGGAGGCAGCAGACAGAGGTGGGGGACGGACTGGAGACGGGGGGGGGGGGGGGGGGGGGGGGGGGGGGGAACTTCACACCCGTCAGCCTGGCCGCGCGCCTCACGCCCGTCCCCTGGCCGCAGCCAAGGGCCGGCCAGGCATACACAAGAGCTGTTAGCGCCCACGTTGTGTCCGATCACTCCCCCACCACCGGGGACAGTCTGCCAGCATTACATCCTCGACAGCTGG